>NW_028326427.1:0-32000 GCF_027475165.1 Benincasa hispida
TGATTCTCTAGAATATAACATTGATGTCCCATGAACGATATTTTTTCTCCTATCCTAAATAATGGTGTATCTTCTTTGCAAATGAGACATGCTTAATAATTTTTTGTACTCCATCTAGATAAGTTGCCATACACAAGGAAGTCATTAATAGTCCATAATAAGGTCACTTGTAGTTGAAAAACTCAGTAATAACCCAATCATAAGTTCGCACACTAATATTTCACTAATAATCATAAGTTACACTTCTCAGTGCGTTTAGCCACAATACCCTCTTTCTAAGACGCATACGATAAGTGTTTCATGCAAAAGTCGTATCTTTATTTCTAAAAGCATTTCTTTTCTTGTTTAATGAGATCTAAAATCTCTTGCTTTTTCAAACAGTAATTAATTCTATTTAGAGCAATTTCTGGACTTGATCAAAATAGTTTATGAAGCATGCATCAAATAAGGTGAATGCAGGTTTATGCTTTACTTAATACATATTAGTTTCATTTTTTTCTCAACCCATTATGAAATTTGTTGGTCATGCTCGATGATAAGAAGATGGATAGATAAAAATATATATGATGACATTCATATTGATAATAGAAGTTTTTCAACTTTATACAACAATACAAATAATAATGAGAATGTGAAACAAAGAGATAAGGATAGAGAGCTAGTCGTAGGTTGCAATCTCTTGCGCCCTCCGACTCCTTGGATGACTACTTCACGGTAGTTGTGAGGATGGTGATGTCATTCTTCCTCTTCTACGAGTAGAAATCTTGAGCACTCACTTAAGATTTCTCAAAGGGAAAGCCTAGAGAAAGTGTTTATGAATGAAGAATGGAGATTTTTGCAAAGCTTGGCCAATTTCTCGATTAAGTCTCTTGTGTGCATGTGCAAAAATTTTATGGGCTATTTATGTCTAAAAGGAAGTATTTTGCATCTCTCACTAATGATTATGCTGACACCATGCATTAAATTCCATGTCCTATCGTGCCGCCTGCCTCGCGTCAAAAGTCCATTGGCTTTGTCGCGAACCTTTCACTTCAGCTACCAACTTGATCTTTTTTATTTGACTTCCATCGCTCATGCTGTTGCATTTAATATCATGTCTCGTCTTATCGCATAGGCTATGTGACTCCAAGTTGGGCGTCGGGATATTTCTATGCATTCATGCGGAAACCTACTTCGTTGCCTTGTTTTAAGTAGCTCTCTCCATTCAAATAGCGCAATTTTATAACTCTTAAATTCCATAAGGATTATGAATTTCACATGCTTGTAATCTCATAATGTAATAGGTTGTATGATTTCCTTGTCAAGCTAACATATTTTCTATGATTTTTCTTAATCGTTTTAGATAAAAAGAGGTTAAATAACTTGTATTTCTATAAGTTATCATTTGTCTTCTTCATACATTTCTCAGGTGGAAAATTATAAGGGATTATCACCACAGGCCACATACTATACGAAGTATTTATATTCCCAAACGAATTAAACTCATAATGAAGCTAATCCTAAATGAACATTTTGAGGGTCTAAAACGAAATGAGGAAATTCACAATCAAAATGTTTCCATCCTTCTGTATCAGCTAGACTTCGTTACACATCCTCCATTTGAACTCATTTCTTTTTATGTCATCTCATGTCAGAAGCACATTCTTTTGATGCAAACAATCATTTTAACCCCGGTATCAACGGGAAATGACGTAAAATCTTATGTGGGATTATTTTACCTTTTCCATCGTCAACTTTATGTTGAGACTCGCTACAAACTGGTCATTGTTGCCAATATGCAAATTCTTTCCAATACAATATACAGTCGTGTTTGCAAACATGAATGGACTCATAACCTAGTCCTAAGTCACGCAATTTTCGCTTGGCTTCATAAAAGAAAGTAGGTATAACAACGTCAGTTGGAAATGCTACTTTAACAATTCTAGCAACATGTCAAACGATTTGTTACTTCAACCGTTGAGAACTTTGATATGCATCAACTTCACCAAAAAATTCAAAGAAGAAAATTGTGAACAACCAGGGTAAAGTTTATTACATGCTTCAGTCATTAAACCATAAAATAGGTTTGTGGTATCTCTTTCGTGACCATTAGAGGGAATTTCATTCTCGATCTCCTTTTCATTTGCATGTTCTTTCTAATTGGAAAATGTAATCGTTTATAAGATTTAACATTTCATTTTTTTCAACAATATTACACTCTACACTATTTGCTTCAACATTGTGTATTGAATGAGTTGTATGGCTCTCCATCATATACTCATTCAAAGTATGAGAGAGATATTCTACATGTTAATAGATGTTGCTCCACACTATCAAATGTTTCCCACATTGAATTCATACAATTCTTGCATGGACATCTTGTTCGTCCAGAGTCATTAACATGAAACTTTGCCACATCTAAAAATTGGGATACTCCTCTATTATTCGACCAATAATTTACTTCTAAGTTTGATCATTCTTTATTTATCCTAAAAAATAAATCTTTTCTGATCAACATGTTATCTAAAACAAATCATAACCTGTATTATTTTGACAATGAGTTGTGGTTAATTGTTTAAAAAAGTCATTGACATTTGAATAACGAACCAATTCTTTTTATAATTTGTTTTGAGTTTTTTTAGAAATCATTGACACTTGGCTTAAAAGTATAAACTTAGGTAATTAAATAAACTCAAGTTACCGTTAAGATTTATTAAAGGTTTATGGATGCTTATAGAAGTAAGAAAAGCACTTGAAAAATTATATTGATTTGAATATAAAAATATATACAAATATACTATGAATTTATTAGAGGCTTATGGATGTTTATAAGAAAGGCACTTATAAAAATATACCATGAATTCATCCATCCATTTCTCTCTAAACAAAACAAACCAACCCTACACAATCACTCAAAATCGAAGCCAAATATTTGGACCCCTAATTTGCTTATTGATTGACATATATGTAAGGAATTTCATTAAATTTCAAGGAAAAGTTCATTTTTTTACCTTAAATTCATCAAGTTCAATCAATTTTAATGCTAAATTGTAATTAAATTTCATTTCATTGCGCCTCAAATTTAGATAAGTGATACAATCTTAAGCTTAAACTCTTCAAAGTATTTCTATTTTATGTTGGCGTAAGATTCATTTGCATCAATTTTTTAAAAGTTTTCATGAATCACACTCATAGATTTTCACTTTCTAAATCAAAGTAGACTTGTCATTTTCTAAATCCAAGAATTAGAGTAGAACAAATAGATTAAAAAGATACAAAAAACCAAAAATAAAAAACACCTAACCTAAATCATACGAAAAATTAAAATGAGGAGAAACTTACATCTAGACGGTCAGATTTGGCTGAAACAGAGAGGCAAGGATGGCAAGGAGACAACATTGGCTGGAGATAGAGAGAAAATGCCATAAATTGATGAAGAGGGGCACAACTGGACAGAGAAAAACGACCGAAGATCGATGAAGAAGAAGCACAGCTGGATGGAGAGGAATGCACGTGGTAAACCCTTTCGGATTGTAGATCTAGAAGGGGAGAGGAGTAAATCTATCTCGACACTTAATGAACACATCAACAATTCAAACCCATCTCCTGACATGTAGGAAAGATGTGTCGGGAGTTTTTACAAACTCCCAATGGACCCTATACGACATTAGGAGTTAATACTTACTCCTGACGTCTACAATACAACATCGAATGAGAGGCTTTCTCCCGACTATTCATCTCCTGACAGGTGATTGTAGCGTCGGAATAGTCTCTTTTCCTTGTAGTGTAATAATAGAGCAAAATTAAGAACTGAAATAAGAAAACAACTCAGGCTATGGGGAGAGTAAACAAAATCTAGAGTATAAAATCATTATCAAAACAAAAATTTCTCCAATCTCGATGTTGTTTGAATTGACTAGAGAAAAAAAATATATATTTAAAAACTAGTTACACTTAAAATATACTTCAAAAACCACTTGTTGTCATTCTCAAACACTTAAATTTTTTTGAAATAACTTATTTTCAAAATTATACACTCCAAAACTTTTCACACCTCCTCAGTTAAAAATGTCTATCTAAACATGTAATATACGTCTATACATATAACAACTTTTGAATGGAACATAAAAATATAAATGGATGTTGTAGTAAACATAGAAATAATTTTAAATTAACAATCAAGCATTTCTTACTTTTCACCTAGATTAGTCTTAGGATTAGCATTTATATGATACTCGGAATCATCAATTCAATTTCTTTCAAGTTCCATAAGTAATATAAAACCATACATGCAAAGTGTCAACACAAATGAAACCATGGTTTCTTTTTCTTTTAAATTTCCTATTACCACTATAGTCTAATAAAGGGAATCTCAATCATTGTTTCAAATAAATGCTACAAATTTCATGATTTATTTTGTATGTTCCTTTCCTTACCATCGACTTTCGAACCTAACAAAAACACCTGGAGAACTGTAAGGAGAGGCATCAATCGCATTCTTCACTAACCGTTACCGTTAATCTACCGAAATCAAAATTTGGAACAAGCACGGGAGAATGGAAGGTTGTATCAAGGTGCAGATCAGTTAAAAAAAACACTCCTTGCAGCATGCTTTGGCTACTTCTTGTACGATCACATGCAACAAGCATCTGTCATTCATCCTAAGTTTCCTTACACGAAGGGTCCTTCTCAACCTCCTTATATCCATAGGTGCTCTCTCCGATACTCTCGCACGATCACCGGCACGCTTGTAGGTGGAATCTACAGTTCAAAACAATAAGAAACAATTTCACTCCGGGTTGCAAAACCCAAAACTCTTACCATTTCAACTCTGACTGACCACTGATGCATAGAGACTAGGGAGAGGTGGTAAAAGAGGATTAAGAAGGGCAGAGAGAAGCTGGAATCAACACAGGGAGAAGTTAACAAAGAAATCTGAAATAAGAAACCAATAAGTAGATAAAATAGGACCTAAAAACCTTTTGAAAACTACTATTTTTGGTTTTATAATTTTTTCTCAAAATTCTTGGGACAGTTTTTAAGAAAAGCAGTTAGTGATGGGAAATAGATAAACAAAGAACTGAGCCCAAAAATTTAACCCCATGAGTACAAGAAGTAGGAATAATGGTATATGTTTGAACAGGTGCCTGAGATAGAGACAGAGGAATATCGATTGAACTAGACTTACCATGCCATAATCTGTGACAATCATTGAGATGTAATCTGAAGGTGTAGCGTCATACCTGAAACAGTACAAAACAAAGTTAGAATACATCACTTTGAGGTACAATGGGCAATAATACGTCACTCGTCGATTTACATTAAATTTAGAAGTTGCAGTTGTTCTTTAGCAGTCAAATTATCTAGATAATTAATATCCTTCCTTTCGGGGACCTTTGAGATAGCATCTGGATCACCTGTACGAAATTTGAAAATGCTCAGACAATTGTCCCTCTTCCTTCTTTTGGAAGGAAATATAAGATAACATAATACTACAATAGTATATACCTAATTCGTTGAAACATATCGAGTCAAGCTGTACCCTTTCATGAAATTTATAGGCTTCGCAGCAGATTAAGACCGGAACACGGAATGCATTAGCAACCATGGCAACAGCTGCAGTTCCCACTCTTGAATATACAGTTCCATTAGATAATACTGCAGCAGCCCCCAGAAAAACTCGGGTTACTTCATGCATCACGTAAGAAATGGCATTTATATGAGTGTATGTACAATTTAGGCCCCTCGCTATGAGCCTACGAAGCAATGCTTGCCCTTCTTGTTTTGGACGGGAATCCACCACCACAACACGAAATTCTTTTCCAAGCTCATGAGCATATAATACGAGCATCTCTACAGCAGATGATGATCCATATGTGAGTAATACATCTCCATCCCTGATTTTAGTAGCAGCATGTCTAACTATGACTTCATCTGCAATTATGATCTTTTCATTGATAAAGCGATTGATATCTGAGCAAAGTGTAGCTTTTACTTCAGATTCTGGAAGATTCAATGGTAATTTGGCAATGCGGTTTTTCAAAAACCTAATTGCATTTCCCATGCTAACAGATAGTGGCCTGCACTCGTTGAAGAATGACACGTAACTACCAATTTTTGCAGTTAAATCTCTACCCAGAGACTTCTGTGGCGGAGTTGAGTAGTCTTGGATGGCCTGTTGAAATGCATGAAGCATAGCAATACAACGAGCATTGCCTCCACATATATCTCCGGCCATATATTGTAAACCAACCTGATAAAGTATAAATGGGCAACTAAATTAGATAAACAGTAGCAGCAAATTTATGATATGTATTATAAATTAACCATAAGCATATGAGACATTAATTAATTATTTCACCAAAAAAGAAAAATTGAAAAAAAGTGTTTAATTACAAAGAAGTCATACATGAAAATTACCATGTTGCGAGTGCATGGTGGCCCATAAATAAAACTATGGCCATTGACCATCAATGTGGATCAGAAAACATAAAAGTCCTAATCAAACAGGGCTAAGCTATGAGTTTTTCATTTGAATTGGGAAGACTAAGAATCTTGTTGAGGTTTTTCATTCTGGTGGACTCTTCCTATTTGTATTCTTCTTCAAGTCTGGACAAATCATCCAATTAATCCAAGTTCTTCTGTACTAAACAGATTCCGTACTTGTCCTAATTTCCAGTCAAGAGTAAATTACAAACCACTTAGCACTCCCCAAATAAAAATATATATATAAAAAATAAAGGTTTAAAAATTTATTAAAAAAAAAACCACCTTGTAAATGGCAGGATGAATGGGATCAAGTTGGAAAAACTTTGACACGAGATCAGGAAACTGAGTTCCCTGCTCATATTGTGGCAAATGGCGAAATAATTCAACCCTATTTCTAGCTTCAGTTTGGTTGAAAACTGCTCGCTTTTTAGCCTTTTCTACCCTGCTTTTATCATCAAACTGCATTCGTGGAGGGGGAGCATCTTTCTTCCTTTCTTTATCAAATGTGCGATCACCTCCTCTTTTTTCAGTAGGTGCAACCGAAGGTGTGGCAGTGCTATCTTTCATAGCCGCAGGCTGCTTCATAGCTTTACCAGGAGCAGTACCTGACTTATTCGCCTCACCTTTTATTAAACCAGTAAACCATTTATCAAAATAAATAAACATATGAACTAGTTACTATATAAGCTCTTGGAAAATTTTCTATAACATAAATATCCAAAGAAAGAGGAAAAGGATAATTATTAGCACTAACAACCAAAAAGTTCGACCAGTCGAAAATTTCATGAAATTGGCTAATCCAAGCACTAGAAATTTTAAGTGCACAAGGCAAGGAGTTACCAATATCTACAAATACTTAAACTTATATCTGCACTAAATTGAACCCACTAAACCCTCTACATTTCCTAGCTTCAAAAGGGTGCTTCCTTACAAGCCAGATTTGCATTTCTGAAGAATTAGCACTACAATATAGCTCCAGGTACAATTAAAATGATTGAAATGGAAATTGAACCTTTTGCAGAGACTTTTGCAGCTCGTTGTGCCTCCTGCAGAGCTCGTCTTTCAGCCTTTGTTGTTTTTGCCTTCAGGGGTTTAGAATTTGGTGGTGGTTGTTGATTCTGTACCTCCGTGGATGGCCCTCCATTCTTTTCTGCAAGACCAGCAGAAATTAGAAATCAATAATCCCAGTGACAGATCCATGAGAAAGTACGGAAGCATGTTCACGACCATGTTGAATTTCATTCTTTTTTATCCCTTTGTAATCCTTGACTCAAAAAAATCTTTTGGGCCGTCATTATCTATGGAGTTCAAAATTGGGTACTATAGCCACGCAATGCAAGTATGTCAGAATCAGAAAGAAATGACAAATTCCAACCCAAAGTGGAATACATACTACTGATATTTTGCTAGTTTTATCTAGAAAACAAGAATAATCCAATGTTCTCCTAAAAGGCAAAAGGAGATCAAAAACACACTCCAGTTGGCAAGGATAGCAGCCAGGAACAATTGCAGAAATGTTTAGAAAGAGAACTAATTGAAGAAGAAAAAAACCATACCCAGTCCAACAAACACTAAAGTCCCTCCCCTCCCATCACAATCCTAGTTTCTTTCAATCCATAAACACCAAAAAAAAAATCGCTCTAACACCGCTGAACCATGAAGTTCTGACCTTCAATCTGAAGAGATGGGTATCAAAAATTGTCTAAGGAAATTAGGAGAGCTTGTAGGCCACGCCAATAAAGACTGGATGTATCCAAACAAAAGAAGACATCGAGTGGATTCAGTAAAGTGCAGGAAATGAAAACACGGCCACAAGCCCCATCTTCCAATTGATATGAAAAATAAATGTGCAGCAAAAAAGTGTAATAATGATATGCATAAAGTCAATACTGCACTAAAATGCTGTCACTCAGAAAAGAATAGTACAACCCCAAAATTAGCACACACTGAACAAATAAAACCACCCCGCATCAAAGAAAAAAGGGGAAAGAGTAAAGATTAAACTCCAACCAACAAAGCAATGCAACATTACCTGCAACTCCAGCAGGCTTATTAGGTTCAAACGTCTGAAGAGGCACCGCCGGCGAGTTCTCCAACGACTTAGCCGCCATGTGGATTCCAACGCCGGGAAAGCTCGAGGCAATCTTCCCAGAACCGCTCCGGCGATACCAAACGGAGTTGGAAGAATCCTCTGACATCTCCAGCTCTTCATCCTCAATTCTACTGGAAGGGGAAGCCATAGGGGACGTCGCAAGCAGCGTCTCGGAAGGGTTATAACTGCCAACGGGGATCTGATCGGCGGAATTCCTCCAATTAGCGGGAGCCGGAACAGGAAGAACAGCAGAACGAGAGGCAAGGTTATCGGAGAGATGACGGGGAGGGGGAATCATGACGGGAGACAATGAATTGGTGGGAGGAGAGAGGGATTGTTGAGAAGGGAGACAATTGGGGGGACCGGAGAGGGTGCGGTCGGGGGAATTAGGAGCGTCGAGGGTGAAGAATCCGACCTGACGAACTTTGGGGTTGACGATGCGGGAGCCTCGGCGAGCATCCATGAAGAGTTAGCGATGGATCCGCGAATAATTTGGCATGGGAAATACCAGAATCCACACACAGCGATTGAAAGAACGAAAGAAAGAGAAGAAGTGGGTTCACTGTAGAAAAAAGTGAGATTGGTTGCTTTGCTTATCTTGTGTAGCGTCCGCCATAGGCAACTGAATCGAAACTCGGAAGAACACGAACAAAGAAGAAGAAGATGCGTTTAGAACAAATCCCTTTGGCTTCTGAATCTCTCGCGTCTGCTCTGCTTTTAGTTTTCACCACACGAATGCAATTAATTTATTTATTGCACACCCAATTCACAAGTTGTTCGTCTCAAGCCCTAAATCTCGTCACCTTTATTTCAACCCATTTTTAAAATGTTAAATGATAGAAAAATTATCGAAGTCTTCATTCGACGAAAATATGAATAAAATATATCTATGGTTTATATATTATATTAACAAATAAATATTTTGTGATTTTTAAAGTAGGTTAACCTGTCTATTGTTATATTATATTTATATTAGCGTCTTTTTTTTTTTATAATTCGAAGATTTTTTTAGGATAAAATATACTTTTAGTTGTATGCTACCTAGATCTTTAAAATTTCAAAAATGACATTTTTTAATCCTTGTGAAAATATTTTATGATATAATGAAAAATATCAATTCATCCTTTATAACGATGTTTGAATCTATTAATGTAAAAATATCTCTATGAAAATTTAACATTATGACAACTCTCATTTTTAAACATTTTAATTTTTACCTTAGCGCAAAATTCAAGGTTCGATAAGTATTTGTTTTTTTTTGTATATATAGTGAATAAAGAGATAATTCTTCTTGAATAATTATCAGATTAAGTATAACTAAATTGACATAAAATAAGTCTTCAATTGAGGTTTAATTTTAAAAAATATGGACCTTTAATCTCACATCTTTTCTTTGTTGATAGCCTTTATTTTGTAAGACAAATACGAGGGAAAGGATTCTCCTTGATAGGTTTGTGATTTCTTTTAGTCGAAATACTTCAACATTATCCCAAACATTTGGTCTAGAGTATTTTTAGTATTAACTCAGTGCTATGTTATTAGAGATATTTGGGTCTCCCTTCATTTGTGCCTTGTAATCGAAGAGCAACACTAAGTTATATAAAAGACAGAATATGAAAATTATTACGATGTTGGAGGTGATTCGTGTGAAAGCTATTATTCAAGCCATTCCTTTCTATGTTATGAATTGTTTTAGGCTCCCAGGGTCTGATTTCTAAAATTCATAAAACTCATAGCCAGGTTCTATTGGAATAGTGACTCTAACAATCGTCATTTTGTTGCTCCCCCATTCATGGGAGGGTTAAGAGGATCAACTACAAGAGGGTCCACTTGAATCTGTTGACAAATGCGACTTCTACAAGACTTTTTTGTGTGCTCAACTTTTTTTTGCTCCTGACGTTCCCATCTTTGTTCTTGTCTTCTTGGATGATAGGTCCCTTTCTATTTTAGGATCGGGTTTAAAAAGGCAGTACCTTCTTCTCATTCACCAACTACTCCTTGCAAAACAACTAAGGATTAAGAGTTAGATTTTTAATGAAATATAGTCAATGTGGTCGCATTGATCAACATAGTCATTAATAAGATAAAAAATTGCTAGTCTCCGACAATGACCCCAAAAACTTGATCGACCAACTGTGTATGAGTGATAAAAATATAGATAGATTGAGATCCAAGAAAAAACATACACTATCGATGAAGTAATAATCCTGGAGTATTCTAAATATTGAATCTCACAGAATTGGTCGACTTTTAAATTGATTATGACTATGGACCAATGAAACTGAAGTAACCAATGGGCAGTTTAACAAATAATGATAAATAAACAAGATGTTATTCCTTAAGTGATACGGTTGCATACTATCAGAATAGTGAGTTACACATGAACAGAAAACTACTCCTATTTGGTCTTGTGTCAAGTTTCTTTAGTAGGTCTAAGCAGGATTAGCTGGATTTTAGATTAATTTAAGTTCAGTTTCTTTATCCTATGGTACTCTTATTTCTAAGGCAACATGACATTCCTATCTCTAGGCTTTTAGTCCCAAATCTCTTTGTGACATCCGTTTACACCCTAACCTTCTTAGTATTAGGACTCCACTAGATCGCTAAATTAAAATGGCCAACCGATCTTATCTGTAAGTTCAACAAAGATAATGCGTAAAACAAGGTGACATGAAGTGTAACATTGCTTAAGCCATAACAATCCTAGGGCATCCACATTGTTGAATCCCTATGAGGATTTAACTCATGACTAATGATAAAATAATAAACTTTAATGAATTAGAAATCATTTTAATTTTCATACAACTCTAAGATACCTTGAGGCAAACCCTCAATTTTCCTAGTCTTTCCCTAGGTTGATTATCCTTTTTCAAGAATGAATCTTCTCTAACCTCACGCTTTCACAGGATGAGATGACCTAGGGTGGTCACACCTCAAAGAAATTTTCATTCTTGAGGTTGCTGGCTTGAGAAGCTGAGGAGTCGTCCAAGGGCACTACCTAAAATGGCAAAAATAATGGGAAAATCATGATGAATTCATGGATGGAGAGTTGTCCCTTGAAATAATGAGCTTCCCTTTCTTTTATAAGCTTCAAATTGGTTAAGGAGGGTCGAGATTCAAACTCTGAGAGTTCACCAGATGATTTCAAGGTAGAACAACTGCTTGGAACGAGAAAACTGCAAAATCCATTAATTGGGTCGAATTTAAGCTCAATGATGCGGCCGCATTGAACAAAATTCTTCAAATTGATCAAAATCTCTTGCCAAAGTTCACAAAACTCCTTAAAATCAGTAAATATCATCTTTTAAGCCAACCAAGTTCCTCATGAGCTCATTTTATCCATTTAAGACTAAATTTAGGGAAAAAACACATGCAAGAGTTCATTTTTCTTAAGTAAAAGTGTGAAAATAAAGGCCTAAAACATACATTTCATGGCATGTATCAAGCATACACAATAACATGATCCCATTTAGATTTAGAAGCTTTACTATTTGAACATAAGCTATAAAATATTTAACATTTATCCCAATCAATTATCAAATATTTGGGATGCAAACTTCCTAGCATTATCAAAACAAAAATTTTAATTTCAAAACCATGAAATTGGACTCTCAACTGTTTGAGCAACTAACCTTATAGATATAAGGTTTTAAAATGATAGTACACACATATGTGACCATTAATTGGATGCATAAAAAAAATTATAAAATATTTAAATAGTTCACTTGATGAATTAATAAGTCCAGATATACAACCACGAATTCGTTCAAAAAATAGGAGAAGTTCAATTTCAATTTAGTGAGAGTTTGATGATTAGTCTATTGAGGACAAACCACCATAACAATTTATTAGATGGAAGAATCTTCTAATTTTTCAATGGATGTCAATATATATTTCTAATAATTATGTTCGCGGTTGACCCAAAATGATTCATCATGTCAAATAAAAATATATTTGGATTAATGACCTTCAGATTCATTATTATATATATATTTCAACTACACGAACATATGTGTAACACAATTTAGAAGGAAAAGCAGACATTTTTCTCCGTGCATTTCTATGGGTATTCATGGGTTGGGATGAAACATTTTTTTTAGACTCAGCCCAATTGTTCGACTTGTAAATTTATTGAACACAAATAACCCTTATTAAATAATGAACCCAAACCAACCATGAAACATTTATGTTGGGATGGATTAATCGGGTCATTAAATGTTTGTTTTAAAAATAAGTAATATATTAATATGTAAAAATTATATTTAACTATTTTTATATAATGAATTAAATTAATAGCTCATTTTCAATTTATATTATAAAAATTTTCTTCCAAAGTGCTAAAAATGATTTTTAAGAATTGTTTGAGAATAAATTAACCGACACAATCATGAAATAAAATAAAAATTGTAAAAGTAGGTGTATCATAAGTAAAAACAACATACTTTTTTAAATTAGTTATAAGTTCGAGTTAGTTTGAGTTATTTTCAGTTATTTTAGGTATACCCATGACCCATACAATTTTGGAATAATTAGGTATATAATAGTAATATCATTTGGAAAAATAGCAAAAGACAGAGTACTTTTCAATTATAGCAAAACATAGATATCACGTGAGTCTAACTTTTTGAAATCCTAAAATGCCCTTATCGTCTGCCGTGTAATTAATTCGATTGTATTAGTGATATTGTAATTAATTGTTCAACTATATATCCCAACAGATTTTCAATTCCAACTAACATCATTATTTCAAGGGAATAATTTTCCATAAATCTCTCAATTTAGATGTTGTTTTGAATTTTTGTATCAAATTTAATAGTTAGTTTGAATATTTGAATTTTCTACTACAACTAATTTTCAAATATTGGTTTGAAATTTAAAATATCATATTATCTTATTTTTAAATTGTTTCCATGATTATCTTATTTTGGATTTTCAAATCTTATATTATATTAGTTTATATTTATGGTATATGTTCTCTTAAATGATTCAATCATATGTTTTTAAAAAAATTTATATGATTATCTTTATTGTAAATTTGTTTTAAACGTGGAATAAAAAAAAATATCTCATTTTTATTAATTAGTTTTTTTAAAAAAAAAAAATTGAATCATATTACTTTTTGTTTTAAAGATTCTGTTGGGAAGAATAACAAAACTAAAATTTCATCAAATTTATAACAAATACACTCTCACATTTGTTCCCATTTTTGTTTAACTCGCTCATCTGGATTTTCATTGCAACTAATTCTGCCTTTTGCAAATTTTTAGCATGAATCTTGATTTTATCCTAAATTATCTCCGTACCTTTTCAAAATTTTAAAATTGAATGTATTTTTTTCAGTTATCATATTTGATCTTATTCTCAATTTTAAATTTTATTTCATCTAATTTTTCAATTTTCATCTTTTTCTTATTGATTTTATTTCTTATTCTCAATCGACGACAAGTCTAATTAATCGACACGACCAATAGTTCAAGTCGCAAAGTCTCAAGTGATTCCTATGGAGCCATTGTGAAAAGATAGTTCAAACATATATAGATAGTGTTGGTATTAAGCTTTTTGCCTTGGGGGTCTTATACCCACCTTAGATTGATTCGATCAAGGAAGAATGTACCATCGTCGAATACTCTTCTATTCATAAGATCTCCACGATTGACATCAACACTACATCATAATTGATTAGTAATTTCAATTGACGATTTTTAATTGGGATTTTCACTCCATTATAAATCAATTTCTTTCTTCGTGAATACAATTATTTAGATAAAGTTTTATCAGTCCAATCCTCACTTTCTAAACTAAATATTTTGGTCTAGAACCAAGAAAAGTATTGTTACAGAATTTTTGGGTAAGTTCAAACACGATGTAGATAGTTTAGTTAAGTGATTTTCAATTGTTGTGTATTTGTGTATTTATCTTTTAAGTTTTGTGTATTTTTTGGCGGAGGTTGGAGACTAACTAGACTTATTTGTAGGTCACATAGATATCTCATTGGAAGTATCACAAAAAACTTTCAAAAGATCTTTGATAACTACAAAACCTACGTCCGAATTATAGTGTAATTAATTTTTCTTTAACCCTAAAATGCCCTCATATGTATTTTCAATTACGTTGCAACTAATTCTACTATTTACAATTTTTTAGCATGAATACTGATTTTCTCCTAAATTACTCCCTACACTCTCGAATTTTAAAAATTGAATGTAATCTTTTTTTAAAAATCGAATATAATCTTTTTTTTCCAAATATCATGTTTGATCTTATCTTTAATTTCAAATTTTATTTTATCTAATTTTTCAATTTTCATACTGATTTTATTTTTTTGTGTTCTCAATCAACGATAAGTCTACTTTGGAGGATTGACTTCATCAATCAAATCCATTGGTGTATAGATGAAAGGTTTGACTTAATTGACCATAGACCAAGAGTTCAAGTTGCAAAGTCTCATCTTTCCAAAGTAATTCCTATCGAGTCAATTGTGAAAAGGTAGACCAAACATATGGAAAGTGGTGGCATTTGGGGTCTTAAACCTACCTTGACAGATTCGATCAAGGAAGGATGTACTATTGTTGAATATTGTTAGTTTCTCTTCTGTTCATGAGATCTTCATGTTTGACATCAACACCATATCATAATTGATTAGTAATTTCAATTGACGACTTTCAATTGGAATTTTCATACTCCAGTCTACATTGGTGACTTTCTTCATGAATGCTTTTATTTAGATACATTTTTTATCTATCTAACCCTCACTTTTTAAAGTGATATTTTGGGTTTAGAATAAGAAAAAGTATCGTTACATAGTTTTAGGTAAGTTCAAAAGTAATGTAGATGGTTTAGTTATTGGTTTTCAATTGCAGTGTATTTGTTTTTAAGTTTAATGTATTTTTTGGGCGTAGTTTGGAGACTAATTAAACTATATTTGTAGATCACATAACTATCTCATCAAAAATATTGCAAAAAACTTTCAAAAGACTTTTTATGACTATAAAACACTCATAGTGTAATTAATTTATTATTTGCATGTTTCTTTTATCAAACATACTTATTTCCTCCTAAAATATCTCGCATATTTTAAATAAAAAAAAATCATATTATTGTTTTTTTTTTTTCAAATATTAAAGCTAAACATATTTTTTTTTTCAAATATCATTTTATTTATTTGTTTTATTTTTAAATTTTTTTTAACTTATTTTATATTTTTGTATTTTGATTTTTTAATCAGTTTGAAAATTGTATACAATCAAATATCAAATTTTTTAATTAGTTTGAAAATTTTAGAGTACAGAGTGAAACAAACCAATCGTATTTAAAAAGTAGTAGAATGAAGGAAATTATGGTTGTGATGATAGATTCAAAGGTCGTGATTCTATTCAGGATCGCACCATTGTTGGCGGAGGAGCCGATTTTGGAGAGAAAAATGGCGGCAACTTTGTTGGAGGAGAGGTCGGTGCAATGCTCAAAGCTTAGCCAATTATAATCTCTAGATATTTGTTTTAATTACGATGTAATTACGAATATTTTTTAATAAGTCAATTGCAATTTCATTTGTAGGGCTAGGGTAGTTTAGACTTTTATAAATTCGTTTATTTTCTTATTTTTAATTTGTTTTGCCATTTTTTATGAATGAAATGATGAATTGCTATTTTTACAAATGAAAAGTTAAAATCCGTTATTCTTCTCATTAACCCTACAATTTTCGTTTATTTGAACCCAATACAATCCAAACGAGTTGATAACCCAACCCAAATTGTATAAGGTGGGTTGGGTTGATCGAGTTTTTGGGTCATTAGATTTTTTAACACTCCTATGCATTTCCTATAGGAGACAATAGATATACTATATAAATACCATATACTATTCTTTTTATCAATCTCTAAATTGTACCTATTACAACGTATACCTTAAGTTTACTAAACTTCTCCTTAATTTACAAGAGAATAAAGGATATCAATTGTAAATTTTGCTCTTCTGGACAAAATATTTTTTTTTTTTTTTTTTCAAAATCTTTGTTCAAGTCTACTAGATTTAATATCATATTTGATTTTTCGCTTCAAGCATTTTTTGAATAATGTATTGTCTACTTTTGAGTATAATATGCATAGATGTATTATATGAAAAACATAAATATTATTTATTCTTATTCCCTTCAAGAAATTCAAAAGAAATTCAAATATATCATATACAAATGGGTCCAAAAGAATAATTATCTTTTTAGGAGATTCTAAGGAACTTGTAATATCCAAATAATACCATATTTAAGGGGTAAAAAGGTTAAGTTATCTCTTTGAGAGATTACACATATTGATAATTTTAATTTTGAAAAAGACTTTTAATGCATGACTGATACAAGATCGATGTATGTTTTATATCACATTTGAAAAATAAAATTCTTCTTCAAAATATTACATGTGTATGGTTTAATAGAATAATTACTTCTTTTTTTATTAACATGATCCTGACCAAAATTATTAAATATAGCAACGTTCACTTTAGAGAATGATATTGATTTTTTTTTTTTAGAAACCTATGTTCATACGTTTTATTCAACGACATTTGATAAATGTTAAACTTTCTTTCTCAACCTGCTAATGCAAGAGCATAACATATTTTATATATGCTTGTTAGTTTGTAAGTATTTATAAATTTAAAATATGTGCAACTATAAGTGCAAAATAAAACAATCAGCACTAATTGATTCATATAACTTCAGGTGCATTAAATCAAAATTAGTTTTAGGAAGTGTAATTAACTATTATATCATAACTTTCATAAACTATGTCATGAGATAATTTAACAAAATATATACAATCATTTTTAACTTAAGTTCACAAATTTATCCACATGAGAATAATTTAAATATTCGACAATCAAATAAATTGCAATATTAACCAGCAAACAAAAAATTGACCAATTCAACTCTCACGTTAGTTCTTAGTAGAGGTGTTTTCTTACTATCAACTTAAATACCATTTCTAATTCATTAATCTTTTAATTAACAGTTAATTAATAAATTAATGGACACAAGTGAATTGTTAAGCTTTATTTATAATCTTATTAAAAATTAATTAGATAATCTTTATATTTATTCTAGTCATATTTGAAGATAAAAAGAGAGAATCTTAACAAATAAAGCCATATTATTGAAAAGGACTATTAACCGATAAAAAGAAAATATTATATTGAGAGAATCTTTTGAAAGAAATAAAATAGATATTATTATTTAGAAGAACTGAATTTATAATCAGTTTTTCTTTTGGGAAATTATAACGTTATTACCTGTCCATGATAACTTCCCCAATAAAAATTCTCAAATATAACTACACAAACATTTAAAATGCATAAACAATAAAACATGATTAATTACCCAGAGAAACTTTCAACAGAACCAATCCAACACAAATTATTACGAGATATAAAAGAACAGAGGCTGCAATAAACACTAAAATTATCACCTAGTTTAAAAAGTTTAGAAAGATATGACAATTCTCAATGAAAATTATAAAATAAACAAAGTACTCACAATAGATAAAAGATATATTATTCTAAACATAACGATTAACAATTGCAATAGAAACAAATAAAACTATCAACATACTTAATATGATGAGATTTAAAACTAAATCACATACTTTATGCAAAATATCAATTAATTTCAAATATACTTCACATATAAAATTATATCAATTAAAGCATAATTATACCCACCATCTTTGAACTTTAAATTTTAAATACCTTGAAAAATATAGAGAAAATTCTATCAAATCTTTTAACATTCTCGGCGTTCTAATAAATTGACATTAATCTTCAAACTAGTAGAGACTCGTGCTGTAGAATAAGATTTAAGAAATGTGCAAGAACAAAACAAAAACAAAAGAAGAGCATTAGAGAGCAAAGAAAAGAGAAGAAAGTAGAGGGAAAAATTGAAGTCAATTGTAGTGTGTATTACTAATGCATCATATGCTACTATTTATACGACATGGAATGGTGTATGTTGAAATATGAAATTCAATGGAGGTTATGGAATTTTGTAACCTATGTAGGTTATGAATATCTACACTAGATATTATATTTATAATATGTATTAAAAAATAAAGTGTTTAGTAACCACTTAAAATAGACTTTGGAAAAATGAGCTTATAAAATAAGTTAGTTTAGAATAAACATTTAGAACTAACTTAAAAGTTTCTTCTAAGTGTTTAGTGGTCAATCTCTCCCCAATTTGTATGATTCTTAAAATTACCAAAACGCCCCAAAGTCTTCTCCTTCACTTTCACCATGTTGTTGTGGTTACCACCATCTGACCACCGCATCAGCCAACTTTAGCGACCACCTTCGCCCACCACCACCTTGCAACCACTTCCAAGCAACTCTGGCGACCATCCTCTTGCCACCGTTAGCGACCACCTTTGATTGCCACCATCGGTTAACTTCGGCCATCGACGCGCCGCTAATTCCTACCACCACCACCTATGGCCACCTTCGACAACCACCCCAAACGACCAATTCTGACAACCATTATTTTAAATTATTAATTTAGAGTATTTTATAGTCGTCCTTTATAGTAATTTGATTTTAATAAAACTTTTTAGTATATAACAAACAAAACATATGTATTGTTGGGTTTTATGTCCTAAAACTCGTGGCTTGTAAACAATAAACTTATTCTGAAATTTAATAAAGTTATTATTGACGTTTGACTCAATGAAGTTCTTATTGAATATATGAATTGCTTATTTCATTTTAGAAATAAATCCAATAAACTAAAAGATCCATGACTATTACATGAGTACTTGAACTTTATATGGAGACATGAGAGTGAATCAGGTTCGAGTAAATAATCAAAATGATCTATAGTATACGAATAAGATTTGATGCCTTATTTTGGTAACACTTTCAGATGCGGCCCACTCTGTAGTTGTTACAAGGAGTTGTAAAGTGCTACAAATGAAGTATTCCTGATTTGTTCATGTGGTGACATGAGAAGTGGGGGCGTCCTGTGCAATGAATTTGCATAAGATCGGACCAAGAAATAAGTCACTTTAACTTTATAACGTTGTTTATTGTTTAAGATTGACTATTTCAAAATGATGACCTAGGTAACTTAACCTTAATCTTGAGCTATCTATGAACTCCTGTTTATTTAGGATTATCCTTAGATTTGCATAAGTGGGGGTTGGCTCAACAGCACTGGTTCAATAAGCCTCCCATTTCAGGGGTAAGACCGGGTAGATAGCTAGGGACATAGGGTGCAAGATGGAATTCACTCCCACCCATTTTTAAGGATAGTAGAGAGGTCGTTCCCTTAATGCTGACTTCAGGTCTTGAACAAGAGGCCCCACCCTCTCATTCGCCGGATAAGTATTCTGTTTATTGATTAGATCACAAACAAATTGTTCATTAGAGGATTAGTGGAACTTAAGGAACAATTGTAATCTCGAGGGTAAAACAGTCATTTGACCCAACCGTTATTACGAACAACTTGTGAAGGGTTAACTTACTAATTATGGTTATATCCAATGAACACAATATATCTACAGTGAGGTGAGTGCAACTACTGGGTTTTAGTGAAGTGACCCGATAGTTAATGAATGAGGGTTAATTCAGTGTAAAAAGTTAAGCCAATTAGTCTCGGATCGTTGGAGCTCATGATCTATAGGTCCATTAGGTCCTTTACTAGCTCATAAACTGAATAAATATTAGAATAGCGTGATAAGTTGATTTGAAACGTTCAAATTCGAATTAAGGGAATTAGTAATTATATGTGATATAATTACACGTTTAACTTTGAAATTAAACAGAATTGGAGAATTGATTAATATTTAAATATGATTTAAATATTAATTTTATGAATAAGGATTCATGGTAGCGAAATTGGAGATAAATTAATATAATATTTTATATTAAATTAATAGAATTAATTAAATTATTTAATTAATTATTATTTATTAATTTGATTAGAAAAATTAATTATTGAATTAAATTTTTATTAAATTTCAATTTTAATTAAAGAATTGAAAATTGAAAAATGATTTTTTATTTTTCAAATTTGAAAAAATGAAAGGAAATTGAAAATGAAAAAATCCCAAAATGTGGGATTTTTTCATTTAAAAAAACCTAGCACCTTAGTCACTTCCCACTCCTATTTAACAGCTTAAAAATGAAGGTGGAGTTGGAATTATTTCATGCATTCGGATTGCATGAAGCTCTTCCATTAATACACTTTTGATTGAGTGGAATATATAATGCAAATGCTGGAATTTGGCTGATGTCTCAAGGCTGAAGAAATGTTCTTCATCAAGCTGATAAACCAGTGACTTTCTCCACACAATTCCCTAAATTCTTGCTTGTTTTGAGTCCCACAACTCAATCTAAGGTTCCTAGAGAATAGTAGAAAAGCTCTAATGGTGGTCCACGACTTGAATTGGAGAAGATTGCAGCTGAATTTTGAAATTAAAGAGGATTTTCAAAGTTATGTAATGAACCCTCTTCATAGTTGATGAATATGTTTAATTTGAAGTCAAAATTGAGGAATTAGAATGCTTAATGGTCCATTTTTCTTCTACTGTGTGTTTTTTTAAACCAATAATTGGTATCAGAGAATTTTTTAAGTATTCAATTCGAGTTAATTTTGACTTGGTGGGTATTTTTTGTAAGTTATATGAAAATGGTGAACTGATATGGTTTTTCTGAATTTTGGCATTAAATTCTCTTTAATTATGTTGTAATTCCTATAATTGGCTCTTGATTGATGGGCCTTAATGTGTGCTTAAGTGTCTATAATTTGATTGGAGTCATTAGAATTGAAATTAAGTTGTAATTGAAGAAAGAAGTGAAGAAGGTCGAGCAGCAGAAACTGGAATTTCAGCCACTACCTTGCAGTGTCGTGACGCTGTGTTTGAAGCGTTACGATGCTATTTTTCGTTCCAGCCCAAATTTTGAAGATGACCCTGTGGCGTTGCAACGTTGGGATGCAGTGTTGCAATGTTGTTCATCCCAGCCCAGCATGCATGCCTGAGCCCAAACCGATGGTCCAAGTGAATCGGTTTGGGTCAAAGAGGACTGGTTCGACCTAATTAAGCTCGGTTTAGCCTAATTTTAAGCATTAGAGGTCCGGTTCGAGAGGTTCAGATCTGATTCGGGGCGGTTCGAGCGATTCAGAAGTGTTTTGGAACCAAATTTGGTTGTTTTATGTAATAATTAGGCCTTCGTTTGCTTGAAAATGCCAAAACTAAAACCGTATCAGTTTGTGTTTAATTATTTATGCATGTGATGTATGCTATAATTAAATAAATCTTGTATATGCATATAGTATGTCATATAGATTTAAAATCCCACCATAGGAAGCATGTTACATGCATTGAAAGTATGTTATAAGGTGTTATAATACATGTTTAGGGTTTCATATGTTTTAATATAAGTGTTATATTAAATCATGAGATATCTGATGTATGTTATGGATGTACAACATGTCTAAAGTTATATAAGTTCTTATAAAATTGGGTTAGACATTTAAAATCCATAACAAAAGATAAGATGCATACTCATGTAGGTTAACCACTTGTTTTAATAGTTAAAATAGGTCGTTATCTTATAAGACTTAGGTTACAAACTCAATTGGTATATAATCCTGTCCAATGCTAGAGGAATTTAAGTTGACGGTTTACGTAAAACCTCCTACTTGAGGATTATGGCCGAATAATTGAGTGTTGTTAACCAGTTTTATGAGCAATACATGAGTGGTGTGAGGTTTTAAAACTGGTTTATCACCTAGACTTACTAAACACCTAGACTTACTAAACATCTAGACTTAGATTGTTTAATTAGTCGGAACAAACCTAAGTAAACATATACCCAAAACAAATGTTAAGACATTTCAGTAGGAGTTTAGTAGCATTTATGATATGTTATTAGAACACTTCAGTGGGAATCTAATAACATATACGATATGTTAGAACGCTTCACTGGGAGATTAATAATATATTCAATATGTTATTTTTAGCTCCCGCGTCCCTAAAATTGTTGGGATTTGTGTCATAATTCTCCCAAAGTCTCATTGTTTGTAATGATACACATTGTTTTTGAAGGATCTCTTACCGAAGAGTTCCATGGCGCGTTCGGATCGCTCCGATCTTACAGTGACCGAAATACAACAATGTACATTCAAAACGTACAGTTATGCAAACAAATCTTAATTAACGGCATGCTATGAACAAGATAAACAAGGGAGATGAGTTGCCATACTAGTTGAAGACAATCTTTAATCTTTGAAACTCAACGCAACGGAACCCTCCAAGCGATCTACCAATGCCCAGCAGCACCCCATAGTCACTCTTACTTTAAACGTTGCCATACTAGTTACTCTTATTATCTCCAATGAATTTACATAAGATTGGACCAAGAAATAAGTCACTCTTACTTTATAACGTTGTTTACTGTTTGAGACTGACTATTTCAAAATGACGATCTAGGTAACTTAACCTTAATTTTAACCTAACTATGAACTCTTGTTTATTTGAGATTATCCTTAGATTTGCATAAGTGAAGGTTGACTCAACAACACTAGCTCAATAAGCCTCCCTTTTAAAGAGTAAGACCGGGTAGATAGCTGGGGCCATAGATTGCAAGATGGAATTCACTCTTACTCATTTTCAGATATAATAGAGAGGTTGTTCCCTTAAGTGCTAACTCCAGGTCTTGAACAAGGGGCCCCGTCCTCTTATTGGCCCGAGAGGGATTCTATTTGTTGATTAGATCGCAAACAAATTGTTCATTAGAGGATCAAATAAGTACTTAGTTGATTATATATATATAATTATTAATTTAAATTTAATTGTTTTATTTTTACAATTTAAATTGTTTGGGGGGGGGGGGGGGGGGGGGGGGATTAACTTCCACAATTTCTATTTTTTGAAAAAGAGAACTCTCACTCTTTGGTTCCTCTCTCTAGGAAAACGCAGAGAAGAAAAGCAAGTGTTCTTCTCCCTCCTCTCTTCCTTTCCTCCTCTCAAATTTAAACAAAACCCATAACTTTTGTTTGAATTCTCAACCCCAAGAGAATACATAAGGTTCTCTAGTGTTGGTGCCCATTTTGGGATTTCGGATTGGAAGATTGAAAAGTTCATGACCGGATCGAAGGACGACGTGAAGAAGATTGACTTCAAGGGTAAGTCCTCTTTCTTCCCTAATTACAATGTTTTTTTTAGCATGTTGTCATTTAAAATTTATAATGCATATTTTTGTTCTATTCTATAAAATATTGTGATTCTGTGAAAAATAAAATTAGGACTGATCCCCCTGCTTCTGCTGTGAAGCCTTCACAGGTTCCTTTAGCTTAAACATGTATGTAGAGACATACAGGTGGATCATGTTTAAGTGATAAACTAAATGGTCTGTAGTAGATGAACAAGTATGGATACCTTATCCTGGTGACACTACGAGTACAACTCGCTTTATAAATATTACAATTGTTGTAAAGTGCTACAAATGATCTGATCTTGATCATTCATGTAGAGACATGTGAGCGAGGGTATTCTATACAAAGGAGTTTGTATAAGACTGGACCACGAAATGACTAGTCTCATTATATAACATCATTCATAATTGAGACTTACATTTCCCCATGATGACCATAGATGACATGACCTGAATCCTGAGTGAGTTGTGAACTCCTACCTATGAGGGTGGTCCTTTGATTTATATGGGTGATAGTGGCAAGATCACCGACTCAATAAGCCTTCCATTTTAGAGATTCGTCTGATTGGGGAGCTGGGAACATAGCTACACAAGACGAAATTCACTCCTTCTTTAATGTCATGGTAAGTAGATAAATTACTCCCTTAAGGGCTGATTCTGGGGCTTGAACAATGTGACGCCACACTCTCTCCTAGCTTGAAAAGGGTTTGGTCATAATTGGACTATGACTTATTGTTTATTAGAGGGATCAGTGGTACTTAAGGAGTTAGATGTAACTGTAAGGGAAAAACGGTAATTTTGACCTAGCTATACTTATGAGCAATTTTTTAAGGGTTATCGCATTGTTGAATGGTTAATCCAATAGACATAGAAATATATCTGTAGTGCGAAGAGTACAACTGTCGATCTTAATGGAGTGACCGACAGTTAATAGATGTTGAATAATTTAATTAAAGGAGTTTAATTAATTATCTAGGTACCATTGGAGCTTCATACTACAAGTCCATGAGGTCTTCTCTGTAGCTCAACAAGGATTAAATGATAATCAATTTTGAATTAATTTGAATTGTTCAAATCAAATGAGGGAATTAATTATATGTGTGTTCACACGATATTTCAAGAGAAACTTGTTTCATGGAATTGAACTTGAGTTGGTGTTGATGTTGATGTTGATTTGATGCGATATGGTTCGATCTCTAATACTTGATCCTCTGATTCTCTCTCGGTTGGATGAATGTGCTTGAATTGAAGAAGAAAAGTACCGAACGTTCTTAAAGTAGAAGAGTCTTGGGAATCTTCTACTTGTTGATGAATTCTCTTTGGACTCTCTGAATGTAGAATTGTTGCCCATTGAAATGAGAAGAGTTCCTCTATTTATAGGACTCTTTGATGGGCTTCATGGACTTGTTGACTAGCCCATGGGTTTGGGCCTGGTTGACCCATGGGTTTAGTGGACCCGTGGGTTTGGGCCTAGCCCTTGGGTCCAATTATTTGGATCTTGGCCTACTTTGGTATTTAGGCCTTATTAAGCCTAATTTTGGGCTCAACTGGACTTTTGCCCAAATAATTATATCAAATTGGGCTAAATTAATTTTACCTGATTCAAGGTCATGATGACACCACGTGACATCACCAAAAGTTGTCTTCAACTTCAATTCGGGGCATGTGTCAACTTCTAATTGATCTAAATTTACTGATTTGAAATTTCATCATTAATTTAGTAAATGACGTAGTAGCTTGTGATTGGTCCAAAATTTCTTATTCAACAAATATCCCATTTCGAGATTTATGTACATATATAGGTGGATGAATCTAGAAAAGTATAAAGTTGGAATCAAAATCCAAATATATCTATTATTGAATTTGACCTCAATTGACGTGTTAGTCAAACTATAAGTTTAGTGCATAAGTTTAACTCGATTTTGGGATAAAATTCGGAATATGGCCAAATTTGCGAGAAATTTTGAGCTTTGTCCCAATTTAATTTGATTTTAGAGATAAAACTCAGAAATTTTGAGTTTAAAATAAAAACTCAAATTTCACCCCAATTTAATTTAATTTGGAGATGAAAACTTAAGATTTTGGCTTTAAGAAAGAAATTTGGAATATGGCCAAATTTTCGAAAAATTTTGAGCTTTGTCCCCCATTTAATTTGATTTTAGGGATAAAACTCAGAAATTTTGAGTTTAAAATAAAAATTCAAGTTTCACCCCAATTTAATTTAATTTGGAGATGAAAACTTAAGATTTTGGTTTAAAAAAAAAAAATTAGGAATATGGCAAAATTTCTGAAAATCCTTGAGCTCCTGTCCTAGGGATGAAGCTCATAAATTTTGAATTTAAAATAAAGGAATAAGTTTCATCCCCATTTTAATTTAATTTGGAGCGAAAACGCGATTAATAAAAAGGTTTGTGCATGGCCAAAAGTTATAGAAAATGAGGGATGGAAAAATAATCAAAGATAAGATCTTAGGCTTGAAAACAATTTTTTTAAACCAAATAAAATTTAGATTTGACCAAATCTAAGATTTCCTGGTTGAATTCTAGATTCAATGGAGCCCATATAAATAGGGCTCAAAGCTTTCTGCATTTTCATCTCAGTCATTCAATGGTAGAGGGAAAAAAAAACTTCCCCATTTCCTCTTTTTTTTAATTTTTTAATTTTTTTTTTTACTCCGAGCCGCCGTATAGGAGCCGACCAATCTGCCATGTTGAGCTGAGCCACGCGCGACAGCCCGAGCTGTGCGGCGAGCCGCAGCCCTAAACCGTCAACCGAGCCGAGCCATCGACCTTGCTGAAGTCGCGTTTGTCGTCCGCTAGTCGAAGTCCACCGCCCGCTCGTTTGTTCGGTTGTCACAACGTTGATCGTTGTCGAAGCCTATCCATTCGTCTGGTTGTCGCAAACATTGGTCACCACAAACGTTCGACATTCAAGGCTCGTTGGGGCTCGCCACTGTTGCTCGTGCCGCCGTTCGCCGGGCTCGCGCACTTCAGTAGGGGTGCCCTAGGGCTCCTCGCGCACTTCAGTAGGGGTGCCCTAGGGCTCCGCGCCCTTTCCTTTTTCCGCCTCTTTTCTCTCTCTCTATTTTTTTTCTCTTTTTTATTACTCTTTTTCTCTCCCTTTTTTTCTTCTTTTTTTCAAAAAATTCGTCCTCTCTTTTTTCCATTTTTCTTTCTTCCTTTTTTTCTTTTTTTAAAAGAAAATTTCGTTTTTTCCTCCTTTTTGTTCTTCTTTTTTTCTTTTTTAGAAAAGTTCTTTTTTGCTTTCTTTTTCTTTTCTGTTTGCTTTTTTTTTGTGCAACACTTTTCTCTTTTTTTCCTATTTTTTCCCCATGTTTTTTTTATTTCTTTTTTTTTTCCAGAAGGTTTTTTTTTTCTTTTTTTTTTCTCTTATCTTTTTCTCTCTTTTTTTACTAACTGGCCCCCTTACTATTTTTTTGTAGGAGTTATAGCGCAACCCAAGGGAACACAACAAAATATTTTTTTTTAATCTCACCAACCCGTTAGTAATCTTAAAGGGTAGATTTCCTCCTCTCAAAAGCTTTGTTTTGTAACAATTTTTTTCTCTTTTTTTTTATAGAAATATCCGGCCGCGTAACTGACTTTTTAGTACACATAAGGATGACCCCGACATGGTCTATCTATTGTATCCTTGTTCGTGCTCGTGTTCGTGCTTCCTGATCGTCATGGGGGAGGGGGAGGGGGAGGGGGGCCCATAAATGCTTACAATCCCCTCATTCGATCACCCTAAGGACGATCCTGAAAAGGTCTACCTTGTAGAACCGTTCGTGCATCTTGATCGTCATGGGAAGGGTCTCGTAAAGGCTTACAACTTTCCCATTCTATCACTCTAGGGAGGATCCCGGAAAGGTCTACCTTGTAGTGTCGTTCGTGCATCCTGATCGTCATGGAAGGGGTCCCGCAAAGGCTTACAACTCTCCCGTTCGATCACCTTAGTGATGATCCCAGAAAGGTCTACCTTGTAGCGTCGTTCGTGCATCCTGATCGTCATGGGAGGGGCCCCGCAAGGGCTTACAACTCTCCCATTCGATTACCCTAGGAACGATCCCAGAAAGGTCTACCTTATAGCACCGTTCATGCATCCTGAGCGTCATGAGAGGGGCCCTGCAAAGGCTTACAACTCTCCCGTTCAATCATCCTAGGGACGATCCTGGAAAGGTCTACTACGGTTCCCCCATTCCCCTTTTTTTAGCAAATTGTCACGAAAAATAGGGGGTTTTTTTTATATCTCTGAAACCTATGGTTGTGGCTCATCCCCCTATGACATTTTTTTGCAAAATAATGGTTCACTTCATTAAGCACGTTTCATCTAATGAGAGGCACTTCGTGATTCTTAAAGACTGGAGTTAGCCCATAAAGGAAGGACTCAACTTTCCTGTGGCAAAGTCATTAGCTGTCCTTTCGCTGATCGTTGGCCAAGTCTAGACAAAAACATGATCCTTTCCAAATTATCGATGGAAGTGCCCTTGACCTAGGGAGAGTTTGCATGGATCCTATGGTCTTCTATTCAAGAGGAGACCCCTAATCCAGATCAAGTTCTAACTCTCGAACGTCATATTATTAAGGGCCAGGTCCGCGGGACCATCACGACAAATCCCTAGAGAATTTGGCTTTGTTCGCTGTTATTGGGAGTGGCTTGAGGTTGTAATGGGTTAAAACGAGCGATTCCTTCGTGAAATTAGTTTATTTGGCACAGGGACGACTTTCCTGTACACATATGATCACAATGGTGACATAGTTTGAGTTTTTTTGTAAAGCCTGGTGCTCTTCAACCAACACTCTTCATACCACGGCGGGTGAAGCATCAATTTCTTTATGGGATCTCTGGTTGCTTGGGGGTCTTCTGGTCAAAGGAAGCTTTTACGAGGAAGTGGTTCCTTCCCTCAAAGAGCTAACCGGTTACCGTGACAAAGAGAAGTACTTGTCGAAAACATGTGAACACCTTTTTCAGGCGTATTTTTTGATAGTGTGCTCGCAGAGAGAAAATCGCATGACTCCCTCGAAGCATGACTCCTCAGTGTCTATCAGCTCCTGGATCTCTTTTTGGTACCTAAGGGCTCGTAAATATGACAAGCCCATTACACGGAAGCATAAGAAAGCCTCTCATTCCTAGTTCACGCAAAATCCTAACGATACGCAGATCGTGTTTCGAGATTGGTCAAGCAGGGAAAACATGCTATTCGTGGAGTTAAAGGTAGGAGAGGAGTTGAAGGACAAAACCTATCTGGCCGCCTTTCTATCCTGCTGGTTATGTCTTTTTGTATTTCCCCAGAAGGGAGGTTATCTTCGCCTAGAGGTCTTCAGAATGGCTAGCTTGATGGCTCACTGAACTGTTTATAGTCTCGCCGTTCCAGTCTTAGCCAACATCTATCATGGCCTAGGGCTGATAACAAAGGTTACGAACCCAATTGGGCATAGGAACTTTCACTTCCCCATACACTATGTCCATGGCTGGCTGGCCCATTACTTTAACATGCATTACCCCATTCTTGCAGCTGTTCAGGGTCCCAAGATGGCCAGCTTTTCTAGCGAAGACGGCTCGATTTAATCTGACAAGTACAAGGCACTGGAGCTGATCCATAGTAGCGCCAGTATTCAGTGGCACACGAGCATTCAGAACAGAAGCAGGCATGAGCACCTAACTGATGGTAGAGACCTATATTTTCTAAAGTCCAATTATTTCTCCAGTCTACGATCAGGCTACTTATCCTTCCAATGTGGGAATGTCCGAACTATAGAGTCGTATAGTCCCTTTCGCTTCGGTCGACAATTTGGCTTTCATCAGGACATTCCAAATGATATAGGGGGAATACTACCTGCCCCTACGCTGAAGAATATTTTACATTACTGAAGAGTATGCACGAGACGCAAGCCTTTGTCTCAGGTATTCCTGTCGGCTCGTACATTGGATCCGCACACCCATGTTACTCCACGGTTCAAGGATTGGTGGTTAACAAAGCACGGGAGGTACTATGAAGAGAATCTTCATATGTTAGTGACCAGTGCTATTCCTCCCCCAACGCCACCCAGACTATCCAAAGGTAAAGGGATCAACCATGGGGGGAAGCAGCTTCACCTAACTAAGGAGGCGGTAGCAATCGCACAAAAAGACATTTCCAAACTGATTGAAGAGGATAGTCACAGTAGTACCGACAACCGTTATTGGAAGTGACCCTCCAAAAAGCACAGGGTATCGGATACCGATTTTCTTGAGAGGGCTCAGAATGATCCAGTGGCTCCTAACGCTCTCAACCTACTGGTACGTCGTCTTTTTTTATATATATAAGTCCTCTCATTTCATATTTTTTACTATACTGTTTATATTTAACTCCTTTTTCTGTAGTCACCCTTGAACCTCTCTCTTCAAGGACGGGCCCTTTTTCGTTGACTCAGCTGTTGAAGGAGTTGGCACTTCCGAAGCCCTGCCAGTGGATCACGTGCCAAGGTCTTATCAAGTACGTGTTATCCCAGTGGCATCCCTCATGTCAAGGAGGCGGTGGTCGTTGGGAACATCGAGGCTTCAGATCCCATAGCCAAGGAAACTAGTTACCCCCTGGTGCCTGCGGCCGGAAGGTTCTCCAACCCGGAGAAGGTCGAGGGTCTTGGCATGTCCAAGTGATCGTGAGCTCCCAAGGTGAGTAAATAAGGCAGCACCTCTAGCCGTTCCCGAGGTCTCTAAGTTCTATGCTGCGAATGTGGTCTCCGACATTCGACACCACGCGGCCTCAGTCATGTGGGATACTATGCACAAGAAGATTATGCGTACTTCTTTCGAGAAGGTCCTCTGTCTGGAGAAAGAAACCCATGAGATATTCCGAGCCATTTCTGACATTTGTGGTGCCAACCTCTCTCCTCTCAGAAAACTTGTAGATGAGTACTTTCGAAATGTGGAGATGTATAATCAGATTCAGCTATCCTTTTCCTCTCAATTAACTCAAACAAGTAAGGAGCAACATCTGGAGGAGGCAATCAGATTCAGCTATCCTTTTCCTCTCAATTAACTCAAACAAGTAAGGAGCAACATCTGGAGGAGGCTAAGTTTGATCTGGAGAAAATATTGTATGATGAGAGTAGTTCTTTTGCTAAACGAAAGGCACTATTTGAACGCAACTCTCGGGCCTTACAAGAAGAAGAGTAATTAGCCATCAGGGCCGAAATATCGCGGCAGATTTCTGAGAGTGAAGGCTTTTTGACTCGGCATAAGCTTGAGGCCTCGGAAATGCGAGGGGCGATAAATGAGATCGAGACCACCCCAATCCTTTCTGACAAAGATGTCAAAGTGTTAAATGTCCTACGTCAGATGTTAGAAGCCATGCAGCAGGAGTTGGGGAACTACCACTAAGTACCTTGACTTGACGTCGCTTTTCTTATTGGATTAGGCATACCTCAGTAGGCAGTGGCTTAGGAGTTTTTTCTTGTATCTTTCTTTTAGCTACTAGATTCGACTATTGTAGTGCTGAAATCTCTTATATGGAATTTTTTTTTTGTTATTTCCTCAGTGATGTTATCCGGCGCCTTGTAGCCTTCTTTAAATTTCTACTTCTTTTATTTGTTTATTTATCCATTTTTACACTGGACTCATGTACATACACATATATATTTTTTTAATCACGTGACTGAACTTAAATCTTTTTAAGCTGCCTACATACCCCTTTGTCATAACGTAGTTCGTACAAATATATTTTCTTTATGCACGATTAAACTTAAATATCTTTAAGTTGCCTACGTACCTTTTATAATTACAAGGATCAAGTCGTAACGTAGTTCGTATAAATATATATATTTTTTATGCGCGACTGAACTTAAATTTCTTTAAGTTGCCTACATACCCTTTATAATAACAGGGATCAAGTCCCAACGTAGTTCGTACAAAGATTTTTTCCCCCTTTTTTTTTACATTTGTTAAGCGTAAAACTTCTTGAGAAAATTGTCATTGATTGGGTCGATTCTTATCCTATCTTGATCAACTATCTTGTATGCTCCATTTGTGTAAACTTCTTTGGCGACGTAAGGCCCATCCCATTTAGGTGCAAACTTATTCTCCGTATGTCTTATCGTGATAATTGGTCTTCTTACGGCAAGCACTAGATCACCAACTTAAAAAGACCGAGGCTTTCCATGTTTATTGAAGGCTTTAGACATTCGCGCTTGGTAACATTCCAACGCTTGTTGAGCTTCTCATTTTTCATCCAGTGCATCCAACTCTTGGAGCCACAGTTTGGCAT
>NW_028326428.1:0-25000 GCF_027475165.1 Benincasa hispida
TATAGCATAAGATATTAAATAAATATTTTTCATTTGAGAGATTAGATTTTTAAGGCTAAGTAACTCATCCAAGGGAGGATTATCAACACATTATCATATTCATATACTATATTATACCCAATTTGATTTTTTTTTTCTTTTTATGATTCAACCTATATCAATTACATACGGTTCAAAATTACACCAATAACTTTGAATTTGTACAACAACGAAAAATATAATACATTACAAATAAAAATAAATAAATATTTATTAAATAACCACATTAATTAAGAGGCATTAAGGCACAATTCTCAAAACAATATGCTCCTAGGTTGAAACAATTATGAATCGGCTTCTTTCATTACTGTTCACATCACAATTATTTGTTGTTACCTTGGTCCCAAAGTTTTTAAGAAAACTTATCTCTCTTGGGATTTGATATTTAGCTTTCCATTTTATTATTTGGTACACAGCATGCATAAAATTAACTAGGTTGTAAGTTTTTTACGCCATAGTTAATTAAAGAAATGACATTTTAAACAAATTTTTACTTGTTCAGAAAATATTATGATCTGTTTGGAATGTAATTAACCTAGTGTGCAGGTTTTTGTTATTTAGATCTGTGCATGAGCAAAGGACATTACCCTTATGACCTTGGGTATTGAAATTGAAAAGATCATTATAAATATAGTAATTTAAAGCTTAACTAAATCAATGATGTTCAACGAGTATATATGTACTACATCTACACAAATGGTGTATGGTGTCAGAAATTTGTAATTAAAGTAACAATAAAAAAGCAAATGCTCATTTAATTAGCTTTTAGTCCAAGAATGAGAACCAAAGTACTTTTTTTTTTTTCTTTAAGAGAAAGTATATTACAACACCAGAAAAAAAACTTAATACATCCAATGTCCTCTAATAAATTGGAGGATATCCTGTTCGAGAAAGATTTGTATCAAAAAGTTATCGTGTTGAACAATGTTATAGATGCATCTCGAGTCTTCTAACCTTGCCAACCGACCAAATATGAATTAAATTTGAAATATGACGCACTAAATTAATGAAGTTTGTACTTTTTTTCTTACTCATTTATTAAATGAGTTAGAAGGTCTTTTTCTCGAGTTTTGAAATTAATAAATATAGGTATATATGCCTGAAGCATAATTTGAATGTTGTTATTATTAGGAATTTACAATTAGATATAAATAAAATGCAGAAACTGGATTATATTTAAAATTTCCACTTCATTAAAGCCAAAAAGATTTATATTCATAAAATTATCAAAATAATTAAGAGTAAAGAAAAAGAGAACAATACCAAAAATATACTGGTTCGTCCCAAATTTGAAATTCGCTACAAAAACTCTTTCAAATAACCCAACACAAACTACATAGTTTTCTTCTCGCTGACTTACCAACCGAATAAACAAAGAAGAGATTCTTCAAAATTAAGAAATTTTCTTCCGCCGAACAAGCTCACGTCTGCTCCCTTTTTTTTTCGACCGTCACTTCCTTTCTTTTTATTTGCCGTCGTTTTCTTCGGCCACCATAAACATATAAATATATAGGTGTAAATAACCTTAAAAAAGGCCTAAATGGGTCAAAGTCCAAAGGAAAAAGAAAACAAACAACCCACGGCAGCCATATTTTTTCCTTTTTTAATATATATATATATATATATTTCCACTTCATCATGTGTACTTCTATAGAGTTTTGGTTCCACAATCCCAACATTCTTCTACTTGAAGACAAAACGACGATCTTACTCCCATTGCAACAAAAAACTCACCATCTTGACAAACTCCAAGACTCAACTCTCACTACAACTATTATCTCTAATCTTCTTGGCAAACTCCAAGGTTCAACATAAAACCTATAAAATCAACAAAGTAACAAACTAGGAAATCATCAGAAAATAACTATAGCTCATCTGTTCTTGCCCTGAGGTATGAGCAAGCTATGTGGAACTAACCCCCAGACATAAAAGATAGTCATGTACTTTCACTTCAGCTAAGTGGTACCAACTGACATCTTCTTCAATCCTGAACACCCGTTCTTGAAGAAGACACATTCTGTAAATGGTTTGACTTCTTCCTTCAAACCTATTGTCAAGTTGGAGACTTTATCCTTGACCTTAGCAACTACTTTAGTCTTCCACTTTGATGCCCTTATTCACTTCTGCGACTTCATCAATTCATTTGACTGTCTGACAATTGGGGTTTCATGATAGCCATCAACTCCCTCTCTCAGACTTTCCAATTGCTTTTGAACTAATGGGCCTTGATCTGACTAATCAACACTGGCTATCATTACTGCTGACTCAACTGTACCTCTGCACCTGCCATCTACAATTTTAACTGACATCGACTGTCTCTCTGATCCTTTGAATACACTAAACCAACATACGTATAGTGTGGAATTTTCGTGGCCTACTACCACTATCTGGGATCCTGACATGAGTTTACACTGGCGACTGTCAAACTTATACCTGTAATCCTCATCATCCAATTTGCTAATAGAGATGAGATTTATTTTCATCTTAGGTACAAATCTGACATCTCGTAGTACTAAATTTTCTCCAAACGCTGTCTTTAGATTAATGTTCCCAATCCCACCAAGAGATCTTCCAATCCCCATTCTCACTAGACGATGATGTCTTGATGTGAAAGATGTAAATAGACTTCTGTCTAAAGCTTTGTATGTTGAAGCTGCACTATCAATTGTCCATTCAGATGAGTGACTGTTATTTTCTGTGTTACTCTCAACACAAGCATAAACATCACTGATTATTTCTTCATTAGCTTGTACCTGACTTATCAATTTTTCTTCAGTTTCAACCAAATTTACATCTTTTTTTTCTTTTTTGATCCTCTTCTAATTTGCTACACTGATTTTTAAAGTGACATTTCTTGCGACAACACTCGATCTCTTTATTCCTATTCTTCCACTTTCTATTACTACTACTCGACCCGTCATTTTTAGAGTCTATTTTGTCTTTACCTTTAGTCACTGCTAAAACTAAACCTACATTCGAATTTCTTCAGATATAGCTAAATCACAAACTCCTAATGTATTATTCCCAATTGAAATAGACATTGTAGTTTTCATGGTCTCCCAACTATTAGGTAAAGACATCAATAATTGAATAGCATACACCTCATCAGTAAATTCTATCTTAACATATTTTAACTGATTAATTAAAGTGGTAACCTCATTAATATAGGAATTTACAAAAGCATTCTCAGCCATTTACATATTGAAATACTTCTTAAGAAGATAAGTCTTACTATTGGTAGGTGGTTTCTCATACCTATTTGTAAACGCTTCCATCAACTTCTCTGCATTAGTCTCATCGGCTACAAGACTAGCAACGTTCATTGAAAAACACATCCTGATGATTGCAGCTGCTTCTTCATTCAAGTTCTCCCAATCTTCATCTGAAATTCCTTTCGGTCTCTCCTTTAATGCATTATGCAAGTTCTTGTAAGTCAAGAAATCCGTAACGTGCATCTTCCAATAACCAAAATTTTTCCCATCAAATTTGATAATTCCCTCGAAACCTCTTGCCTCTGATAATCCCCAAAATGCTTTGATACCACTTGTTGGAAATTTACAATTAGATATAAATAAAATGCCGAAACTGAATTTGAAGGGATACATTATCATGCAACGGAAGCAAAAAGAATCAATAAGCACTCTAATTACATTTCATTTGAGTTTTAAAGCATGCATTTTCAGAAAATCACAAGTGGATTTCATGTTACATACCTCTTGATGAATTCTTCAAATTCCAAGTTGCTCTTCACTCAAATTCAACTCCAAATCAGTCTGTGAACCACCAAGAGGTCTTCTCTACTATTCTCAGCCTTGAATTTGAGTGGTGGAACTTAGATTTGAGTGAATTTGGTCAGTTTTTTTGTGGGTTTAAAGAGAGAAGAAGATGAAGCTTTCACGTGAACAATTTTCTGCAACTTCAGCTTCAATTTTTTCTCATCTCTCCTTCAACTCATGAGAGTTTTGTTGGGGATGATGCCCTAAACTCTCGTATCTTGTAGTTTGTAAATACAGTTTTGAACAAACGCTTGTGATGTATAATATATGATATTTTCTTCACTATTTGTCTTTGAACATTGGATTTTTTATTTGCTTTACCACAAACCAATAAACTAAAATCCATGGTTGTCATTATGTAACTTAAGCATGTATGTGGAGACATACAAGTGGATCATGTCTTAAGTGATAACCAAAATGGTCTGTAGTATATGGATATAGGAGGAAAACCTTATCCTAGTAACGCTACAGATGTGGCCTGCTTTGTAGAATAATTACAAGTGTTATGACTTGTTACAGATGGTCTGAACCTGATCATTCATGTGAGGACATGTGAATGGGGGCATCCTGTTTGTATAAGACTTGACCACGAAGTGTTAACGTCTCATTATATAACATCGTTTATGACAGAGACTTAACTTCACTAGGATGACCATAGGTAACATAACCTCAATCCTAAGTGAGTTGGGAACAATCCTTTGAGGGCGGTTCTTTGATTTGCATGGGTGCAAGTGGTCTGATCGCCGACTCAAACCTATCACTTTGGGGATTCGTCTGATTTGGGAGTTGGGAACTTAGCTACACAAGATGGAATTCACTCCTTCCCCGAAGCACAGGTATGTAGATAGATTGCTCCCTTAAGGGTTGATCTCGAGGATTGAACGATGTGGCACAACACACTTTCTCATGGCTCGAGAGGTGTCCACACATAATAGGACTATGTTGTTTTGTTCATTAGAGGGATCAGTAGTATTTAAGGAATTAGATGTAACTACAGGGGCAAAATGGTAAATTGGCCTAACTGTACTTACGAGCATCTGTGAAGGATCATCGTACTATTGATTAGTTATATCCGATGGACACAGAAATATATCTGTGGTAAGAAGAGTTCAGCTGTTGGTCTTTAGTGAAATGCCTGGCAGTTAACAGATGGTGGATCTCGTGGCTAAAGAGTTTAGTCAGCTATTCACGTACCATTGGAGCTTCGAACCATAGGTCCATAAGGTCCCCTTGGTAGCTCAATGGATTCAATTTGAGAATCAGTTTTTGGGTTAGTTTGAAATGTTCAAATTGACAATAGGGAGTTCGATTATATATGATATGATTGAACTGGATAATTATATATAATATGATTGACTTTATGTATGAGATACATTAATTGGAGAAAAATAGATATAAATATGATTTATATCTAGTGGAGGAGAAAATACTATGGTTTATATGTTATATTAAACTATAGGTTAATGAATATAATATGATTATATTTATTATTTTTAATTGGACAATTATAGGATAATTGTGTCGCGTTTTCTCTATAATTGTGTGTTAGTAAGAGGTTTCATTCAGTTTTTTTTTTGTAACTGAAGAATAAAATAAAAATCATTTTCATTTTGCAAATAATCAATCATTCGCTCAGGTAAAGTGTATACTGTCTATCGCTTAGTAAACCGAGAGCCTATATGATAGCTCAAAGTTGCTTATCGATTGTATACACGCGCGCTGCTTTTTAAACGATCACATAAGTTTTTCTAAACAATCGTCTAGCGCCCGAGCGATTACTAAACGATCGACTATACGATCGCTGCCTATTTCCTACACGATCATATACTTTCTTCTAAATGATCAAGCATTGTCTATACGATAGACCCTGCCCTTCTCCCACTTGCTTGGTCGTTGTATACGATCTTCTTTCCTCCTTCCTTCTACCAAATTTCAATAGAGCCCACTCTTTTGATTCTCACACCGAGAATATCGAGGGTTTCAAGTGGTGGTGTCATCCCCATTCTTATGTTCGTGTGGAGGTCGTTCGTGAGTAGACGATCGGGTGTTGGTGAACAATTGCTTGGACGTTCCAGCAAGAGCGAGAGGAGCAGTCCCTATTCGAGAAAACAAATACTAAGGCGAAAAAGGGTTCTTCAACTGGTATGTTTTCTTGTTCTCTTGTAATTTGATTTAAAAGCATGCTGGTAATTTGTTGTATGATGCATATCTTGTCTGTTAGATTGTAAATGTGGAAATTCTATCACAGTGTATTTGGAACGATTCGCTTCCGCTCAAAGGTACTCTTGTATAAGAGTTCCTTCAAGTTTTAATTACCCTTAGCATGCAACCACTAACTCCAACATAGAAGCCAACAACTACTTCAAAATTGTAGTGGAATTATGTGATTCCTCATGTTTAGACAAAAGTGGGAATAACCCACTTTCTCCTATTTTTCCATTTTCAAAATTAATTTCCATAATTAATTCTAAAATTAATTAAATAGAATTTGATTAATTCATAATTAAAAAATTATTTTTCAATTTTCAATTTCTCAAATTGAAATTTAAAATTGGAAATTAATTTGATTTTTAATTAATTAAACATATTTAATTAATTAATCAATTTAATATCAAATATCAAATTAATCACATACTAAATTTTAAACATGAATCCTATTCATGTAATTAATATCTAAATCAATATTTAAATATAATAAACTCTCCACTTTCGTTTAATTTTAACAAATTAAACTTTAATTATATTGTATATAATTATGCAAACCCTAATTTGAGTTTGAACTAATTCAAACTCAAAAACCCTAATTTCAATTTGAACATTTTCAAATTGAAATTCAATTTAAACAATTCAAATTGATATCATTCCAAATTCACTCAATTTAATAATTCAAGGTGTTCATGTTTTAGAGCTAGTAGAGGGACCTTATGAACCTACAGATCATGAGCTCCAACGATTAAGATTAATTGGCTAAACTCTTTAGACTGAATTAATCAGTATTCGTTAACTATCAAGTCACACAACTATAGCTCGATAGTTGCACTCTCCTCACTGTAGACATATTTGTATCCACATGATTTAACCATAACCAGTAAGTCGACCCTTCACAGGTTGATCATAATAACGGCTGAGTCAATCTGTTGTTTTAACCTCGTATTACGTTTTATTCCTTAAGTTCCCACTGATCTTCTAATGAACAATTGGTTTATAATCCAATTAACCGGATCCCTCTTGGGCTAGTGAGAGGGTGGGGTCCCTTGTTCGAGACTTGTATTCAGTACTTAAGAGAACAACCTTTCTTCTATCCCTAAATCGGGTAGGCGTGAATTCCGTCTTGCACCCTATGTTCCCAGCTATCTATCCGGTCTTACCCCTGAAATGGGAGGCTTATTGAGCCGGCACTATTAAACTAACCCTCACCTATGAAAATCTAAGGATAATCCCGAATAAACAGGAGTTCATAGTTAGCTCAGGATTAAGATCGAGTTACCTAGGTCATCTAAGCGAAATAGCCAATCTTAAACAATAAACAACATTATAAAGTAAGAGTGACTTATTTCTTGGTCCGATCTTATACAAACTCATTGTATAGGATGCTCCCACTTCTCATGTCAATACATGAACAAATCTGGATCACTTCATTTGTAGTATCTTTACAACAACTTGTAATAGCTACAGAGTAGGCTGCATCCAATAGTGTTACCAGAATAAGGTACCCAACCTTAATCATATACTATAGACCATTTTGGCTATTTACTCGAACTTGATTCATCTCTATGTCTCTACATAAAGTTCAACTATTCATATAATAGTCATGGATCTTAGTTTATTGGATTCAGACTTTATGAATGCAATTAATAGATTCAATAACAACTTTATTAAAGAAAAGTTGAATAACATCTTTATTGATAATAGAATATGTTTAACTTTACAAACTGCGAGTTTTAGGACATATCACCCAACAATACTCCCACTTGGACTAAAACTTCAGTTGATAAATATATACAAATATATACAATATTGAGTTACAATGAGAGAATGAATACAAAAGAATAAATACAATAAACTAGGGCATCAGATACCCATAAATTCTTTCATTTTCCCTAGTTATAAGTATCTTGTAGACCTAGTCCTACTAAGTGACCCTCGAACACTTTAGCCTAGAGAGCCTCCGTAAATGGGTCAGCTAGGTTGTCTTGTGAGGCAATCTGCGTGAGGATCACGTCTCCTCTGTGGACAATCTTCGTGATGAGATGGTACTTCTGCTCGATGTGATTTCTTCGTTTATGGCTTCGATGTTCCTTTGAATTTGCAATTGCACCATTGTTGTCACAATAGAGGGTGACAGGCAGGTGCATATTCGAACTACTTCCAGGTCAGTCAGGAACTTTGTGAGCCATACTTCTTCTTTTGCGGCTTCATTTGCAGCTACATACTTAGCTTCCATTGTGGAGTCAGTAATACAACTTTGCTTGATATTTCTCTACACTACTGTTCCTCCATTTAGAGTGAATATTGACCCCAAAGTTTATTTCCCTAAATCTATATCGATCTGAAAGTCAAAATCAATGTATCTAGTAAGGATCAGATCCTCAGCACCATAAACAAGCATGTAATTTCTCGTTCTCCGAAGATACTTGAGAATGTTCTTAACGGCAGTCCTGAATGAACTCTTATGAAAGAGAAACTATAAGCGGAAGCAAGATCTTTCCAAGTTCATTGTGAAAGAATAAAGACATTCACAAACATACAGAACAGTTATGCATCTTACCTAAAATTACAATATGCTTAAGTGATCAAATACAAAATGAATGAGAGACATACCTTTGGAGAAATCTTCTTCTAGAATTCTCTCGCTCTCGCTGAACAATTGAACAATAACCTCTCGATGTCGCTACAATCGTCTACCCAATCTCTCGTTGTCATTCAGATCACGAACAGTCTACTCCTCGAACAAGAACCCTTTGACACAACCACTCGGCAACCTTGGTATTCTTGGAGTGAGAATCCAGGAGGTGTGGGCTCTATGTGAATTTGGTAGAGGGAAGGAAGAAGACAATGATCGAACTACACGATCAAGCAAGTGGGAGAAAGGTTCTGTCTATCGTATAGACTGAGAATGTGTGATCGTTTAGTCAATCTTCCTTTCATGAGAATCGTCTAGTCGATCGTTTAATCTCTCGCTCAATCATTTACACGATCGTTTAGACTCTCCCTTGATCGTTTACACGATTATTTAGTAAATCTCGCTCTACACGATCGTTTAGTATCTCGCTATACACGATCGTTTAGTCTTTCGCTTTACACAATTGTTTAGTTTCTCACTATAGGGTTATCGTGTAGTCTCTCGTGAGTAAACGATTAGTAAAAACACTAAATGAAGAGATCTCTTTGTAAAAATGAAAACATTTTTCATTTTATTCTTCAGTTATAAAAAACTGAACATAACCTCCCATTTCATGCACGGTTAAAGGAGAAACCAAATAACCACCCACAATTATCATATAATTGTTTTATTATTATAAATAAATATAATAACCAACTTATCATATTATATTTATAACCTATAGTTTTAATATCACATCATATGTAATATTTAAACCATGGTTCTTTTCTCCTTTATTTGTATAAATCATATTTATATCAAATTCCTCTAATTAATGTATCTCATACATCAAATTAATTATATCACACATAATTGAACTAATTTAATTATATAATATAAAATCAAATTCCCTCTTGTTAATTTGAACACTTCAAACTAACCCAAAAACTGATTCTCAACTTGAATCCATTGAGCTACCAAGGGGACCTTATAGACCTGTAGCTTGAAGTTCCAATAGTACGTGAATAACTAACTAAACTCTTTAATCAAGAAATCCACCATCCGCTAACTGTCGAGCTCTCCACTAAAGACCGATAGCTGCATTCTTTTCACACAGATATATTTCTATGTACATTGGATATAACCAATCAACAGTACAATAACTCTTCACAGATCGTCGTAAGTACAGTTGGGTCAATTTACCATTTTGCCCCCGTAGTTACATCTAACTCCTTAAGTATCATTGATTCCTCTAATGAACAATACATCATAGTCCTATTATGAGTAAACATTTCTCAAGCCATGTCAAAGTGTGTGGCACCACATCGTTCAAGCCCCAGAATCAGCCCTTAAGGGAGCAATCTATCTACTTACCCCTGTTTCGAGGAAGGAGTGAATCCATCTTGTGTAGCTGAGTTCCCAACTCCCCAATCAGACAATCCCCAAAGTGGTAGGATTGAGTCGGCAATCTGGCCACTCGCACCCATGCAAATCAAAGGACCGCCCTCATAGGCAGAAATTCCCAACTCACTCAAGATTAAGGTCATGTTAACTATAGCCATCCTAGTGAAATGCAAGTCTCTATCATGAACAGCGTTATATAATGAGACTAAAAATTTCGTGGTCTGGTCTTATACAAACTCCTTTTTATAGGACACCCTCGCTCGCATGCCTCCACATGAATGATTAGGATCAAACCATCTGTAGCACTTTACAACACTTGTAACATCTACAAAGCGAGTCGTATTCGTAGTGTCACCAGAATAAGGTTTCCCTCCTTTATCCATATACTACAGACTATTTAGGTTATCACTTAAGGCATGATCCACTTGTATGTCTCCACATACATGCTTAAGTTACAATGATAACCAAGGATCTTAGTTTATTGGTTTGTGGTTAATGCAACTAAAATATCCCATTTTTCATAGAAAATAGTGAAGAAACATATTATTACATCACAAGCGTTTTTTCATACAGATGTTTACAAACTACAGGACTCTACGAGATTTAGGGCATCAACTCCAACAATCTCCCACTTGTCCTAAAACGAGTGGGTGTACAAGATAAAAATAAGTACAAAACAATAAACTAGGGCACTAAGGCCCAGTACAAAATCTCCCATTTACCCTAGTCCAGTTGTGGATGGTCCCGTAGACCCATGCTCTGTAGGTGACCCTAAAAAACTGTAGTTGTGAAAGCCTTCGTAAACGGGTCAGCAACGTTGTGCTCTGAAGTGATCTTCGTGACTATCATGTCTCCTCGATGCACAATCTCGTGGATGAGATAATACTTTCACTCTATATGTTTGTCACGCTCATGCCCCCTAAGCTCCCTGGATTTCGCCATAGCACCACTATTATCACAATAAAAGGGTGATGGGCCTAGACATGTTTGGAACAACTTCCAGATCAGTCAGAAACTTCCTGAGCCAAACGACCTCCTTAGCAACATTACAAGCCACTACATACTCGGCCTCCATCATGGAGTCAACGATGCACCCTTGCTTAGTGCTTCGCCATACTACAGCTCCTCTATTAAGAGTGAACATTGACTATGCGATGAAGCATGCTGGCCTACACGATCATTTAATGCGTGTGCGTCTACCTTGCAATGAGTATCCCATGTTCAACGATAGTTTACCCCCTATCGTTTACACGATCTGACCAACTCTTGGTTTTCTTCTTCCTCGAAGTAAAACGCATCTCCATGCCTTGAAGCTTCATCACGAGCGACTCAAACAGACTCAAACTCTTTGAATTACAGACTCGATAGCAAGTTAATATGCCCAAAAAACCAAGGGGCCCTTACCATTAACTTTGAATAGTAAAAGACAGCAACAACCAAAGGCAATCATCCCATAAACTCAATTAATCCATATCCACAAACACATTTAACACTTTTACAGAATGTAGACATGCTTAAAACCCACCAAAAATGTAAATGCAATTCTATACAGCAATGGATTTGGAATATCAGAATCTGGCCCTGATACTAATTGAAGGAACTCTTACGAAAGAGAACCTATGAGCGGAAACAAGATCTTTCCAAGTCCATTGTGAAAGAATAAACGCATTCACAAACATATAGAACAATTATGCATCTTACACAAAATTACAGCATGCTTAAGTGATCAAATACAAAAGGAATGGGAGACATACCTTTGAAGAACTTTTTTTCTGGAATTCTCTCGCGCTCATTGAACAATTGAACAACAACCTCTCGTTGTCGCTACAATCGTTTACCAAATCTCTCACTGTCGTTCAGATCACAAATAGTCTGCTCCTTGAACAAGAACCCTTTGACACAACCACTCGGAAACCTTGGTATTTTTGGAGTGAGAATCTAGGAGGTGTGGGCTCTATGTGAATTTGGTAGAGGGAAGTAGGAAGACAACGATCGAACTACACGACCAAGCAAGTGGGAGAAAGGTTTTGTTTATCGCATAGACTGAGAATGCTTGATCGTTTAATAAATCTTGCTCTCGTGAGAATCGTCTAGCCGATCGTTTAATCTCTCGCTCAATTGTTTAGTAAATCTCGCTCTGTACGATCTTTTAGTATCTTGTTATACAGGATCGTTTAGTCTCTTGCTAGAGGGCTATCGTGTAGTCTCTCGTGAGTAAACGATTAGTAAAAACACTAAATAAAGCGATCTCTTTGTAAAATTAAAACACTTTTCATTTTATTCTTCAGTTATAAAAAACTAAACACAACCTCCCACTTCATGCACGGTTAAAGGAGAAACCAAATAACCACCCACAATTATCATATAATTGTTTTATTATTATAAATAAATATAGTAACCAATTTATCATATTATATTTATAACCTATAGTTTTAATATCACATCATATGTAATATTTAAACCATAGTTCTTTTCTCCTTTATTTAATATAAATCATATTTATATCAAATTCTCCCAATTAATGTATCTCATACATCAAATCAATTATATCACATATAATTGAACCAATTTAATTATATCATATATAATCAAATTCCTCTTGTTAATTTGAACATTTCAAACTAAGCCAAAAATTGATTCTTAACTTGAATCCATTGAGCTACCAAGGGGTCCTTATGGACTGTAGCTTGAAGCTCCAACCGTACGTGAATAACTAACTAAACTCTTTAATCACGAAATCCACCATCCATTAACTGTCGGGCACTTCACTAAAGACCGATAACTACACTCTTCTCACTACAAATATATTTCTGTGTCCATGGAATATAACCAATCAACAGTACGATAACCCTTCACAGATCGGTCGTAAGTACAACGCGGCCAATTTACCGTTTTGCCTCTGCAGTTACATCTAACTCCTTAAGTATAACTGATTCTTCTAATGAATAATACATCATAGTCCTACTAAGAGTGAACACTTCTCGAGCCATGAGAAAATGTTTGGTGCCACATCGTTCAAGCCCTGGAATCAGCCCTTAATGGAGCAATCTATCTACTTACCTCTACTTCGAGGAAGAAGTGAATTCTATCTTGTGTAGCTGAGTTCCCAGCTCCCCAATCAGACGAAACCCCAAAGTGGTAGGTTTGAGTCAGCAATCTGGCCACTCGCATCCATGCAAATCAAAGAACTGCCCTCATAGGCAGGAGTTCCAAACTCACTCAGGATTAAGGTCATGTTACCTATGGTCATCCTAGTGAAATGAAAGTCTTTGTCATGAACGACATTATATAACGAGACTAAATATTTGTGGTTCGGTCTTATACAAACTTCTTGCGTTCACGAGACTAAATATGGACACAGATCGGTGAGTCAATTTTACTCGACAAACAAGATCCGCTGGATGCGTTATGCGATGCATGTTCTAAAATATGCGTTGATAGCCATGCGTCGATTGGTCATGCGTTGGAATGAAATTGCGCTAACAATATATGCGATGACCATGCATCCTGCCACAAGTTTTCTTGCGTTCACGCCAAGTATAACATAAACGCAAGTTTCTCGGGTAATCTGAGGTCGAATACAGGGATTTGTACTATATGTTTGCGGTGATTATGCATGCGGTGGTTGAATAAAAGAATGGAGGGGATGTTGTTAAATTAATCCTACTCCTACTTCTATCTAACAGACAACGCAATGAGAATATGCATGAGAGGTAGAAATGAGGCGAACCTTGACATGAAATAAATGAATGGGAAAACAGATAAAATGCGGAGATGTTTTTATTGCAAAACTTAAGAGTGACTGCAAGGAAACCTTAGTCAGCACAAGACTCTGCAATCATGTTACAACCATGCACGGTAAGTATCTTCCAATGCCCTAATTCTAGAACGCATGTGTTGCATACAAAGTGCCCATAGAGCTTATTTCAAAGTCTCTACTCTTGTCCTATGCGTTAATGCAAGATGCATGAAAGCAAGGTGACCGCATACAATCGTATCCTATCTCTAGGGTACATGCGATGCGTTAATAACAAATAGTGCTCATTCCTAAGCTCTTATCTCCTGTATTATGTGATCTAATCTAACCTTTCCAAGCCTAGATTCTGATCTGACCTTCCCAAGCCTAGATCCTATCCTTAGACTACCCTTCCGAGTATCCCTAATGGACGAATGAAACATACATAATACAAGACAATCGCATAAACTTCACCGACCTACGGTTGCTACTATCCCTAGTGAACAACGCATATTTTGCTTAATGCATCCAACCACTTACCCTTCTGGGCAGTTGATTGTTGCTGACTTTACTCATAGACAAGCAATGCGTTAGCCCATAGACAGGTGTTGCAGCAGCTTCACACTAAGCAAATAAGATTACTCACATACTCGTGCAACGCACATCTCTCGGTGGTTTGCTCATGCTTCATATCCCTAATCCACATGATTAAGTATGCAATACCCAAGCACTCCCACTAAGTGTTGCAATGAAAGTAAAGATGCTAAGCAAGAAGATGGAGATGAAGTCAAAGGAAAAGAGAAATGCATTGAAAACACATTGTATTAATTTCTTAATGCCAAAATGTCATACAATACAATTTAGAAAAAGAAAGGAAAAGGAATGACCGGCTGGAAGCAAAGATTTCTCCCAGCGGATGCGCGTCAAGGCTGCTGGTGGTGCCATGGATGGGTGGAGGAGCTGACTCTCTCGAGATCTAACTCTGGTCGAAGGCTCCGGTCGTCACTCGAAATAGATGAAGGAGGTGAAGAACTCTCAGCGTCTTCTTACGCATTTTGCCTAGATCGCGGAGAAAAACCTCAGGTGAGGGATAATCTCCGGATCCCCAGGATCCTCTCCTAGATGATCTGAAATTATGCTCATCGGCTTCTATTTATAGAGTTTGGACCACCGACAACATTAATTGGACTGCTCTGAGTTTGACGTTTGGCGCGTTAATCCTTTCTGAACCTCTACCACCAACGGCGCGGTAGGTGAAATGTCAGCATCAGCTTTTGATTTTCTCGAGGTAGATGCATTGATGCGTTCATTCTACCAACTTTGCATTGATCCCAATAGAATGCGTTGTCGCGTAGCCACAATCATTCAATGACCGCATTCACTTAACACCATAACTCCATATGATAACCGCAATCGCCTGACAAGCGCAACTCCTATGTGATGGACGCATACGGCTGATTATCGCAACATCCATGCGTTGATCGATGCGTTAGCCTTGTGATGGAGTGTTTCTCTGTATGCGTTCATCTATGCTTGGTCCGATTTTAGCGTTTACGTTAATTTCCTGCATTGGCTACAAAGATAGAACATTGAAAGCACAATTAATGCAAAATACTGAGTTAGCTGAGATTCGTCATGCTGATCGGCGCAAACTTCTTTCTCGTGAATTCCTAGCATGATCGACGCAATTTCTGCCTAATGACCTTCATAATTCTAAGTAAAAGGCTTAAGATGACATGCATTTCTGCATGTCATCACACCCCCAAACTTAAAATCATGCTTGTCCTCAAGCATGCGTTATACTCGAGAAATTCTAACTCACCTTCATGCTTTACCTTTGCGATGACCAGTTTCTCAGAATATAATTTACACGCACCTTTGACTATCACCGCAATGCTCTCCTCCACTTTGGTGGCTTCTTCAAAAAGATATTTTCTAAGTTAAATCCGACAAGCCTTTGTTCAAAAAAAAATATTTATTCATTCAACGTAATTTTGTGTTTAGTTTCTGAGATTGCGTTCATTTAAAAAAAGTACATCAAAACTTTGCGATGAATTATTCAAATGCAGCATTGAACCTGGTTATGCCCTTCGTTTTGGCTTACCCCCACGTGTGTCATGCGGGCATCCAACTTCGGTTGCGTTCCATATTCAACTCAACTCTTGTCTCGTTTGTTTTAGCTTGCGTTGGAATGAGGTGTTGCGCTAATGCGCTGATTCTGACGACTTGCCTTTGTTTTGGCTTGCCCCCACGTGTGTCATGCGGACATCCAACTTCGAGCAAGTGCCTTTCACAGCTTATCTCTTATCAACATTGCGTTGATAGTGGAGTTATTATTCCCAAAATCTCATTTCAACTTTTTTTTGTTTTTTTTTCCAAATGATCGCAATGCAATGAATGCAATTCTCCGAGACCGCTGCCACCCCCAAACTTAGAGGTTGGCAGCGTTCTCACCGCAAAGCTAAAAAAAAATTACAAGAATGCGATAATAAATATTTGAACAAAAGTTTGCGCAAAATAAACTTAAGACTTTCAAAATTTGAAGAGGTTAATAAAAGCAAAGAATGCCTTGCGTTGATTAGTTAGAAAATGCGGTGAATTATACGTACCATCATGAAACATCGCAAAAAAATGCAATCGGAAAAGAATGGATTTCAAAAGGATAAGGCATACAAGATAACAAGAAAATACCTTAGGCGGAACAATGCATGCACTCATGCATTGGAATTCACGCGGTTGAAGCCATGCGTTGAAGGGTGAAAGGAATTCTTCCGTTGAACTACGAACCAAGGAGACTTATTGTTGCACCTACAAGAGCAAACATACCCAAAACCAAGGAAGCAGCCAAATATCCAAAATAACAATAAAATAAAATAAATAACCTATACTAAGAAAGCAAAGTAAAGATAGAGTAGAAGATGTCCCTAGAAAAATAAGAGTGTTGTCACCGCAAGGAGTCTTCCGAGCAGGAGATTGCTCTCAACTTCTTGGGTCAAGTTGCCCTGACCATTGGAACTTCGGGCAATTGTTGGGCGCATGCGGCCGTCATGTGCTTAGAATCACCTTCAGTTCTTCTGTGACTGATTGCCTTCCTACCTTCGGGTCACCATTGGCTTTCAGCACATCGCCTACACTTCAACATTGTTTGCAACCTGGTCGCACAAGCTGCAATAAACCCAAGGTAAAAAGTTTGCTCGCAGAGACACAAAACTTACAAACATTTAGTTGCCAAGTCCTCGGCAACGGCGCCAAAAACTTGATGGATGTGGATCGGTGAGTCAATTTTACTCGACAACCAAGATCCGCTAGATGCATTATGCGATGCATGTTCTAAAATATGCGTTGATAGCCATGCGTCGATTGGTCATGCGTTGGAATGAAATTGCGCCAACAATGTATGCGATGACCATACATCCTGCCACAAGTTTTCTTGTGTTCACGCCAAGTATAACATGAACGCAATTTTTCTCAGGTAATCCAAGGTCGAACACAGGGATTTGTACTATATGTTTGCGGTGATTGTGCATGCGGTAGTTGAATAAAAGAATGGAGGGGATGTTGTTAAATTGATCCTACTCCTACTCCTATCTAATAGACAACGCAATGAGAATATGCATGAGAGGTAGAAATGCGGCGAACCTTGACATGAAATAAATTAATGGAAAAACGGATAAAATGTGGAGATGTTTTTATTGCAAAACTTAAAAGTGACTGCAAGGGAACCTTAGTCAGCGCAAGACTCTGCAAACATGTTACAACCATGCACGATAAGTATCTTCTAGTGCTCCTAATTCTAGGACGCATGTGTTGCATACAAAGTGTCCATAGAGCTTATTCCTAAGTTTCTACTCTTGTTCTATGCATTGATGCAAGATGCATGAAAGTAAGGTGACCGCATACAATCGTATTCTATCTCTAGGATGCATGCGATGCATTAATAACAAATAATGTTCATTCCTAAGCGCCTATCTTCTGTATTATGTGATCTAATCTAACCTTTCCAAGCCAAGAATCTGATCTGACCTTCCCAAGCCTAGATCCTGTCCTTAGACTACTCTTCCGAGTATCCCTAATAGACGAATGAAGCATACATAATACAAGACAATCACATAAACTTCGCTGACCTACGGTTGCTACTATCCCTAGTGAACAACGCATATTTTGCTTAATGCATCCAACCACTTATCCTCTCGGGCAGTTGATTGTTGCTGACTTTACTCATAGACAAGCATTGCAGCAACTTCACACTAAGCAAATAAGATTACTCACATTCTCGTGCAACACACACCTCTCGGTGGTTTCTCATGCTTCATATCCCTAATCCACATGATTAAGTATGCAATACCCAAGCACTTCCACTAAGCGTTGCAATGAAAGTAAAGATGCTAAGCGAGAAGATGGAGATGAAGTTGAAGGAAAAGAGAAATGCATTGAAAACATATTGTATTAATTTCTTAATGCCAAAATGTCATACAATACAATTTAGAAAAAGAAAGGAAAAGGAATGACCGACTGGAAGCAAAGATTTGCTCCCAGCGGATGCGCGTCAAGGCTACCGGTGGTGCCATGGATGGGTGGAAGAGCTGACTCTCTCGAGATCTAACTCTGGTCGAAGGTTTCGATCGTCACTCGAAATGGATGAAGGAGGTGAATAACTCTCAGCGTCTTCTCACATAATTTGCCTGAATCGCGGGGAAAACCACCGGGTGAGGGATAATCTTCAGATCCCCAGAATCCTCTCTCGAATGATTTGAAATTATGCTCATCGGCTTCTATTTATAGATTTTGGACCACTGACAGCTTTAATTGGACTGCTCTGTGTTTGACATTCGGCACGTCAGTCTTTTCTGAACCTCTGCCCCTAACGGCTCGGTAGGTGAAATGTCAGCATCAGCTTTTGATTTTCTCAAGGTAGATGCGTTGATGCGTTCATTCTACCAACTTTGCATTGATCCCAGCAGAATGCATTGTCGAGTAGCCGCAATCATTCAATGACCGCATTTGCTTAACACCACAACTCCATATGATGACTATAATTGCCTGACGAGCGCAACTCCCATGTGATGATGCATACGACTGATTACCGTAACATCCATGCGTTGATCGATGCTTAGCCTTGCGATGGAGTGTTTCTTTACATGCGGTCGTCTATGTGTTGGTTCGATTTTAGCGTTTGCGTTAATGTCCTGCATTGGCTACAAAGATAGAACATTGAAAGCACAATTAACACAAAATACTGGGTTAGCTGAGATTCGTCATGCTGATCGATGCAAACTCCTTTTCTCGTGAATTCCTAGCATGATCGACACAATTTCTACCTAATTACCTTCATAATTCTAAGTAAAAGGCCTAAGATGACATGCATTTTTGCATGTCATCACTATCGTATAGACAAAATGCTTACTTGTTTAGGTGGGTATACAATCGTGTAGGAAAAGGTAAGTGATCGTCTATACGATCGTCTAGGAAAAGCTAAGCGATAGTCTATACGATCGTTTAGTAAAGTTTGGGCGCTAAACGGTCGTTTAGTAAAAGATAAGTGATCGTTTAGTACAAGGCACACGCGAATGTAATCGTTAAGCGATCGTTTAGCACTATCGTATAGGCTCTGGTTTTACTAAGTAATGACACACATAAACGCTATCTCTCCAATTCTTAACACACCGTGAGCTTTTTAAGCGTCTCAAAGCGATTCTTCATCTTACTCATCCGTTACGAAAACAGAAGAGACATCGGTCCATTATCCCATAACTGTCCAATTAATAAATAATAAATATAATCACATTATATTCATAACCTATGGTTTAATATCATATATTAACCATAGTATTTTTCCTCCACTAGATATAAATCATATTTATATCTAATTTCCTCCAAATTAATGTATCTCATACATAAAGTCAATTATATCATTTAAAATTAACTTGTTCAATTATATCATATATAATCGAACTTCCTCTTGTCAATTTGAACATTTCAAACTGACCCAAAAACTGATTCTCAACTTGTATCCAAGCTACCAAGGGGACCTGGACCTATGGCTCGAAGCTCCAACGATACGTGAATAAATGACTAAACTCTTTAGCCACAATATCCACCATCCGTTAACTGTCAGGCATTCCACTAAAGACCGACAGCTGAACTCTTCTTACCATAGATATATTTCTATGTTCATTGGATATAACCAACATCAGTACGATGACCCTTCACAGATGCTCGTAAGTACAGTTAGGCCAATTTACCGTTTCGCCCCTATAGTTACATCTTACTCCTTAAGTACCATTGATCCTTCTAATGAACAATAAAACATAGTCCTACTATGTGTGAACACCTCTCGGGCCATGAAAAGGTGTATGACGCCATATCGTTCAAGCCCTGGGATCAACCCTTAAAGGAGAAATCTATCTATTTACCCCTACTTTGGCGAAGGAGTGAATTCCATCTTGTGAAGCTGAGTTCCCAGCTCCCAAATCAGATGAATCCCCAAAGTGGTAGGTTTGAGTCGCGCTCTGGCCACTCGCACCCATGCAAATCAAAGGACCGCCCTCAATGGTAGGAGTTCCTAACTCACTCAGGATTGAGGTCGTGTTACCTATGGTCATTTCAGTGAAGTGAAGTCTCTGTCATGAATGAAGTTATATGACGAGACGTTAACACCTCGTGGTCAGATTTTATACAAACTTTTTGTATAGGACATCCCTGCTGGCATGTCCCCTACACGAATGATCAGGATCAAACCATCTATGACAAGTCACAATACTTGTAACTATTCCACAAAGAAGGCCGCATCCGTAGTGTTACCAGGATAAGGTTTCCCTCCTATATCCATATATTACAGACCGTTTTGGTTATCACTTAAGACATGATCCATTTGTATGTCACTACATACATGCTTAAGTTACATAAAGACAACCAGGGATATTAAGTTTATTGGTTTGTGGTAAAGCAAATAAAACATCTATATGTCCAAAGTTAAGAAGTGAAGTAAATATCATATATTATATATCACAAGTATTCGTACAAAAAATATTTACAAACTACATGACACGAGACTTTAGGGCACCAGCCCCAACAGTTCTAACTCTTTAGGATTTTGCACCAACACGTGTGTCGGGAAACCCCAAATCCTAAAGTGATGTAAACTTCCTTTACGTCCTCTCCAGAGCTCATAAGATGTTTCAGAAACATTTTTCAAGGGAACCATGTTCAAAATATACACTACAGTTTCAAATGCGTGTCCCCAAAAAGAATTTGGTAACTAAGCATAACTCATCATGCATCGAACCATGTCTAACGTGGTTCTATTTCTCCTTTCTGCCACACCATTTTGCTGAGGTGTGCCAAGTGCTGTGAGTTGAAACTGGATTCCATATTCTATCAAATAGTTTTGAAATTCCATGTCCACCACCTTGATCCGATCAAAGTATTTTAATCTTTTTACCTAATTGATTTTCAACCTCAACCTTATATTCTTTGAACTTTTCAAATGTTTCAGACTTTTGGTGCATTAGGTAAATATGCCCATACCTTGAATAGTCATCAATGAAGCTGATGAAATATTCATACCCTTCTCAAGCTCTAACATTCATCGGACCACAAAAGGTCAAAATGTATGAGCTCTAAGGGTTCTTTGGCTCTAAGACCTTTTCTCAAAAAAAGATATTTTAGTCATTTTACCCTCAAGACAAGATTCACATGGCAGTAATGAATTGTCTTCTAATTTATTTAAATGACCATTCTTAACCAATCTCTCAATCTTGTTGAGATTTATGTGACCCAGTCTCAAGTGCCAAAGATAGGCATTTGGAGAAACTTTCCTTTTCTTATGAGTCTCAGCAATTTTAAACATCTCTATGTTCAAAACAGCTTTTACCTCAGTTGGTTTTAATATATACAAGTTATTTTCTAATTTTATAGAACAAATTTTGTTATTTCTTGAATTGATGAATACTTCATCATTTTCAAAAGAAACTCAATAATTTTGTTCTAGCAAACAAGAGATAGACTTTAGATTCCTTTTCATAGAAGGAATATATTAAACAATTTTAAGATAAATATATCTATCTTCTATAAATAACTTCATATCTCCTACCGCTTTAGCTGAAACTGAAGGAACTCTTAAACAAGAGTGTCTATAAGTGGAAGTGAATCTTTCCGATTTTATTGTGACAGAATGACCGCACATACATTCTAATATACAGATATGCATTCATGCTTTAACAAATAAAAACAAGAGACCGAGAAAACGTACCAGTTGAAGACTTTCTTCTATCGAACTCGGTCTAATGTGAACGAACTCCTCCTGTTCCAACTCGTCCGGCAAACAGTCGGTTAGCAGCACCACGGTCATCTACACGATCAGCAGCGCACGAACAACAAGCAACCAGGGACGACACCACCTCTCAAAGCCCTCAGTATTCTCGGAGTGAGAATCCTAAGGGTGGACTTTTATGAAATTGGTAGAGGAGAGAAGGAAAAGTAATCGTGAACTACGAACAAGCAAGTGGGAGAAAAGGGAAGACTATCGTAAGTCGGGTGTGCTTGATCGTTTAGAGCGGGGTACATGATCGTGTAGTAAATACAAAGCGATCACCTATCAAAAGGCAAGCGATCGTTTAGTTACGCTCGGCACGCTAAGCGATTGTTTAGTTACGGTAAGCGATCGTTGAGATAATCACGAGCGATTGTTTAGAGACGCGGGTGTGCGATCGTTTAAGAAGGCAGGCGCTATCGTAAAAGCTTTCAACACTAAGCGATCGAAGGCTTTCACACCATGAGCAAATTTTCGAATATCTTGCAAAATGAAAACTATTTTCATTTTATGCTTCAGTTACAAGAATTGAATTAAACTTCCCACTTTCGCACGAATTCAGAGAAAAACTCGGCAAATTATCTCATAACTGCCTAATTAATTAATTAATTAATATAATCATATTATATTATTAACCTATAGCTCAATATCATATATCAACTATAGTGTTTTCTCCTCTACTTTATATAAATAATATTTATATAAATTTCCTCCAAAATAATGTATCTCATACATTTAGTCAATCACATCATATATAATTAACCAGTTCAATTATATCATATATAATCGAACTCCCTCTTGTCAATTTGAACATTTCAAGCTGACCCAAAAACTGATTCTCAACTTTTATCCAAGCTACCATGGGGACCTTATGAACCTATGGCTCGAAGCTTCAACGGTACGTGAATAGTTGACTAAACTCTTTAGCCACAAGATCCACCATCCATTAACTGTCAGGCATTCCACTAAAGACCGACAGCTGAACTCTTCTTACCACAGATATATTTCTGTGTCCATCGGATATAACCAATCATGAGTACGATAACCCTTCACAGATGCTCGTAAGTACAACTGGGCCAATTTACCATTTTGCCTATGTAGTTACATCTCACTCCTTAAGTACCACTGATTTTTCTAATGAAAAATACAACGTAGTCCAACTATGTGTGAACATCTCCCGGGTCATGAGAAGGTGTGTGGCGCCACATCGAGTCCTAGAATCAGCCCTTAAGGGAGCTATCTAACTGCTTACCCTTGCGGGGAAGGAGTGAATTCCATCTTGTGTAACTGAGTTCTCAGCTCCCAAATCAGACAAATCCTCAAAGTGGTAGGTTTGAGTCGGCAACCTGGCCACTCGCACCCATGAAAATCAAAGGACCGCCCTCAATGGCAGGAGTTTCCAACTCACTCAGGATTGAGGTCATGTTATCTATGGTCATCCTAGTGAAGTGAAGTCTTTATCATGAACGATGTTATATAACGAGACGTTAACACTTCGTGGTCAGGTCTTATATAAACTCTTTGCAAATGATGCCCCCGCTTGCATGTCACCTACATGAATGATCAGGATCAAACCATCTGTGACAAGTTACAACACTTGTAACCATTCCACAAAGCGGGCTGCATCCGTAGCATTACCAGGATAAGATTTCCCTCCTATATCCATATACTATAGACCATTTTGGTTATCACTTAAGATATGATTCACTTGTATGTCACCACATACATGCTTAAGTTACATAAAGATAACCGGGGATTTTAGTTTATTGGTTTGTAGTAAAGCAAATAAAACATTCAGATGATAAAAATCAAGAAGTGAAGTAAAATATCAAATATTATACATCACAAGCATTCGTACAAACTGTTTACAAACTAAAGGACACGAGACTTTAGGGCATCAACCCCAACAGAAACAACCTCCCCGGTCCCTACCTTAAAGATTGTTTCGCCTTTTATTAGCTGTCTCCAGGAACTTATTTCCTGAGAGAAAATACAGACATGATTAGCGGCACCTGAATCAATTATCCAGGTTTTATCGTTTTCCACTAAACATGCTTTGATAACAAGTAAATCATATTCAATATATTTTTCAAATTTTGCATTCTAATCTATACAATTTAAAACTTTAGATGAATTGAGAGATCGAAGACAATCCTTTGTTAAAACACTTTTAAAACCATTAACTTCTAGTAATTTGTATGTCAATTTGATTTTACTGTTATCTAATTTGGAAGCGAGTATTCTATAAGATTTTGATATGCTAAAAATTTTAAACAAATTCTAATTAGCAAACTGCAACTAAATCCAAATTTTAGCAAAAAAAGTAATAATGTATCCATAACCATTATTTATTTACAACAATACTATAGTGAGACAGAATACGTGCTATCGAGAGGCCGTTAGATATTCCTTCACTAAGCAAAACAATTTTGACCAAACACTATCTCCAGAATAACTCTTATTCCTATAATCGTTTAATTACCGTTTTTGGTTAGAAATTACTAACACTTTAGTAATCATGTAAGTGTAACCCTCCGTTTTCAAACGTCAGAGGTCGGCTCCAACTATACTATCGAAATGGAGAGTCAAGGTTCTGAATGGACCTAAAAAATCCTATCCATTTATAGAGTTTAAGTTGTTTTGAATCCTATGTTACAACCCTCCGAAGGGATAGCCGTCGTTAAATGACTAGCAAACGCTGCCTAAAGCAAACTAGCAGACGCAACATAGGAATCTCACAGTCTAAACTAACGGAAGAGACTGCAGAACATGTTGACACAAATCCTTCATCCACTTACTATGAACTATTTCCCCCGTTCACCTTGTTATTGACTCATACAAACACTTTCCGAATGGAATCACTCCTAGGGTGACACGAATCATCATATGAATCTCACAGTGTGAACTATGTA
>NW_028326429.1:0-6982 GCF_027475165.1 Benincasa hispida
AAAGTAGTCGTGGATCTCATTAAGCAAAGCAAGAAGTGTTTCTAGAGATAGATATAACCTTGAGCTCATAGCAATCTCATTCTTGCATCATAGAAATATAATAAGTATGGTTGGCCATCGAGAGATGTGCGATAATTGGAAGTGCTAGCCAAGAAAAACTCTTACTATAAACTTAATGATGCGGTGTTGATCTTCCCCAAAGCCTGCCTTTTCCATATATTTCCTTCACGTTAAGACTGTTGTTTCTCTTAAGTACTCTCAGAATCTATCTCAAGGATGTCTCTGTTAGTTTAGATATTTAGATTATGTAAATTAGTTAATCGCATGAACTTGACGTTATTTTGAAAATATTTTCTTCGTCGCATACACACATTCACCTATCACTCTCTTAGTACAAATCCTCATGTTCGACCTTGGGTTATCCTGAGAAATTCGTAATCTTGTTATACTTGGTTTGATGACGAGAAAACTTGTGATTAATGCATGATTACTGCAACTAGACGTATAATATTGATATTGCATCTTTAATCTAGTGTAGCTTACAATAACTGCATACGCACAACACTTATCCATCTACTATAGATCATTTAAGTTATCACTTAAACATGATCCACATGTATGTCTCTACATACATGTTTAAGCTACAGATGATAACCTGGATGTTAGTTTATTGCTTTTGTGAGTTAATGCTACTAAATGTCGAATAAAAATATCTCATATTTTATTAAATAAATAAATCGTTTGTACATTACAATTAAAAACTAAAAAACCCACAAGATTTAGGACATCAACCCAACAATCTTCTACTTGTCCTACAGCTAGTGGGGTGTACATCATAAAAGTCACACTAATATAAAAGTACACAAAACAATAAACTAGGGCATAATACGCGCCTAGTACAAAATCTCTTACTTGTCTTAGACTAGAAGTGAGTTGTCCTGTAGATCCATACTCTGCAGGTGACCCTCAAACACCGTAGTTGTGAGGACCTTTGTAAATGGATCAACAACGTTATACGCTGAAGCTATCTACGTGACGTTCACGTCCCCTCGATGCACAATCTCCCAAATGAGAACATTATTTCAGTAAATAACAGAATCATGGATAGGGAACTATGATACTTCCGCTCTATGTGCTTCTCGTGCTTGTGACTCCTAGGCTCTCGGGAATTAGCCACAACACGACTATTATCACAATAAAGGGTGATAGGCCTAGACATGTCTGGAACCACTTCCAGATCAGTCAGGAACTTCCTAAGCCACACAACTTATTTTACAGCTTCACAAGTCGCTACGTACTCAGCCTTCATAGTGAAGTCAGCAATGCACCCCTACTTTCTGTTCCTTCAGACTATTGCCCCTCCGTTAAGAGTGAACACTGATCTTGATGTGGATTTCCTAGAATCCTTATTAGTTTGGAAATCAAAGTCCATGTATCCTATAAGGATCAAATCCTTAGAACCATACATGAGTATGTAGTCCCTCATTCTTCGAAGGTACTTGAGGATATTATTAACAACAGTTCAGTGATCAAATTCTCGATTAGACTAATATCTACTGACTATCCCCACTGCATGGCAGATGTCAGGTCTAATACATAACATTGCATACATCAGGCTACCAACAAGCAATGTATAGGGGATCCGTCTCATTTTCTCAACTTTTTGACAAAATAACTCAATGCCTGAAAGGGAGCAAGCCTCTCTTGGAGTTCTGCATCGAGAACTTGACAAGCATTTTATCACTGTATGATGCCTAAGATAGGGCCAACATTTTGTTCTTTCGATCTCTAAAGATCTGAATACCTAGAACAAACCGCGTCTCTCCCAAATCTTAAATGAATGTTGATTGTTTTAGTTTTATTTGTGTAACTTTTTTTTTTTTTTTTTTTTTTAATGTTAGAGAAGTACTTAGCTATGTTTGGTTGAATGCTTGTTGTTGTTTTATATATCTTATTGAATAGATATATTCAAATGCCCCATGCATTCAAATGCTTTTATTGCCCTACCTGGTTAGTACAAGCCTCGACACTTCCTCTTGCACTTCAACATTGAAGCATATTTGTAAAACATAATGCTCCTTTGGTCTTTCTGTTTATCTCCTTAATTTAGGGGTGTTCAAAAAATACGATGACCCGAAAAAATCGATCAATCCAACTCAACCCATGCAATTTGAGTTGGGTTATCAACTCATTTAGGTTGGGTTGGGTTCAAATAAATGAAAATTTTATGGGTTGGGTTGGTTCATGGGTTCACCTAATATAACCCAAATCAACCCGAGTTTATTGTTAATTTTTTTAAAAAAATTATTACTTATAACACAATTATTTATACATATATTGATTTAATTTTATGTAATTCCAATATTTTTTGAATAATTTATTCTTCAACAACTCTTAAAAATAGTTTCTTTGCACTTTAGAAAGAAAATTTTCACTATATAAATTGAAATTGAATAGTTAATCTTAATTCAATATATGAAAATAACTAAATTAGATTTTTACATATTTATATTTTGCTTCTTTTTAGAACAAAATTTTAAATAAATGACTCGATTAACTCGAACCAATCCAACCTAAATATTTCATGGTTGGATTGGGTTGAGTTCATTTTTTAATAAGGGATATTTGGGTTGAAGAAATTTACAATCGAACAATTAAGTGGGTCTAACAAGTCTTTCAATCCAACCCAACCCATAAACACCCCTAGCTTAATTATTAGAATATTTAAGATTTGACTTGACCAAATCTTTGCTTTTGGATTTAGCTTCTGTTTTGCTGCTTAATTTGACTTGACCAAACCAAATATTTGTAAAACATAAGACTTCTTTGTTTTATCCTTTGGATAGGAAATAACTTAATATGTTTTTCTACCGAGATCAAGACCTCAAGATCCTTCTTCATGTTGATTTCATCAAAACATTGTAAGCTTCCTTCACCTTATAAATTTGTTGCAGTTGATGGTTGTGATTGTGACTGATGATGTCCTTGTTATTGGCCTTAGATTTGGTCTTGTGCTTGAATGATAAAAAGTAAAGATGCAAGATTTTATCCGTAATAATTGATTTAAGTTGCTACTGTATAGATAATAAAACTATATGAGATTGTTAAATGAGCGATGACATACTCGATTAGGAGTTTTACAATACGCTTGAAGTGATGACGCATGTGTTTTGTGGAAAAATTATTATGAGCATTTTAACATTCACATTTTGTTGGAGTTTTAGGTGTTAAAAAGGATGTGTTGGGTTTATAAGTCTGAGATGTTCAACTATGTAATTTGTTGCTTGGTTTGGTGTCAGTGGATTTCTAAATAACTTGTGCTAGTAATCCAATAGGTTTCTTTTGTTATGTTTGGTTTATATAATATGTGTCTATATATATATATAATAGGTGTCCATCAAAAGGTACAAATCAACCTTCAGAAGAAATGTCCATTGGGAGATCAAGAGAATCTTAGGAATTACAAGTGAACAAAGAAGGCTTGCAAAATATTTTATTTACTTGGAAAAATAAACATGAAAGATACATTACTTTATCATTGTTTTGTTTTTTTTTTTTTTTTTTTTTTGGTAATGTTAATAGATTTATAAAATTTTAATTATGAAGATTTTTTTAAATAATGTTATTTTAATATATATTAATAAAAATAGGGTAGGATTGAAAGTATTGACAAAAATAGGTTTTTAAATCGTGTACCCGGTACACAATTACACCTTAATCGTGTACCCGGTACACAAGTGGCACACGCAGTCTGCCGTGGCAATCATGCACCATTGACTGAGGTAATCCTGTACCCGGTACACAATTACTTAAGTCGTGTACCGGTTACACGACTTCCTTCTCCATTAAATCCCTGCAACCCTTCTTCTTCCTCCATCCGAAAGCCTTTTGCCTCCTCTTTTCTTTCGTCTTCCCTATCCGAAAACCTCCTCCGTTCGTCCGTCCGAAAAAATTGTATTTATTCTCTTAGATTTTGCCTCCATTTAACCGTTCGTCCGAAAGCTTCTGCCTCTCTTTGAATGTGGTAAAAAAAATTCCCTACGTTGTTTTCTAATATATAATCTTTATATATATATCATTTTGTTTGCATTTGGGCTTAACTTAATGTATAGTTTATGGATCCATGATTTATTTGTTGAGTTGAATCTAGAAATATATGTATATATTTGCCTATTTGTTGGGTTGATTTTGTCTAATGTAGTTTATGAACTTAGAAAGTAGATTTTGTTGGGCTATTTTTCTGGATGATTATGTTTGTCTATTTGTTGGGCTATTTTTTTATGATTAATTTTTTGGATGCCTATGTATTTGTTGGGTTGAGTTTAGAAATATATGTATATGTTTATAAAAATGAAGATTGGTTCATATATATATTATTTTGTTTGCATTTGGGCTGAATTAAATATATGATTCATTGATATATTATTTTGTTTTTATTTGGGTTGATTTAAATGTATAGTTAATGGATCTTAGATTTGGGCTGATTTAAATGTATAGTTTATGAAACTTAGATTTGGTTTGATTTAAATGTATAGTTTATGAATCTTAGATTTGGGTTGATTTAAATGTATAATATTTAGATATTATATGTTGAACTTAGAAATTGGATTTTGTTGGGTTGACATATTAACATATTTTTTTTGTCAACTATAACAGTTGAAAAAATCATAATGAGTATGTCGATGCGTCCTAAAGATTTAATTATTCTTGAACCTAGAAATGATGGAGACAGTGACATTGACGTTGAAGTTGATGAATTATTTGGAAACGATAGTAGTGGGGAACATGATCTTGAGTTGGTATCGTCGGATATGTTCATCCAAATAGATTGGGAAATTACAAATTCAACATGTGAACTAGGATCTACTTTGGAAGAAAGGAATATAGGTGTAGATAATTGTAGTTTAATACAAAAAGGAATGTTGTTTAATACTAAAGAAGATTTACAGCTTGCTGTAAAAAAATATTGTGTGAATCAAATCAAGATCTTTGATATGTCAGATGTAAATCATGGAGTGATAGTTGTGCTTGGAGGTTACGGGCATGTCAGTGTAAAACTCATGGGATGTTCGGAATCACCAAACTTCAAGGGAAACACTCATGTTGGTTTTAAGAATTGTCACAGGATCATTCATAGCTTATTCAAATTTTATGAGTATCGAAATCCAAAATTTGGTTAGAGCTGATCCTGGGGTACATGTGGCTCTACTCCAAGAAGTAATTAAAAAACAATATGGACATAATGTTAATTATAGACTGGTGTGGCAAGCCAAGAGAAAAATGTTGATTGTTGTGTTTGGTGATTGGGAGGAATCATATTCAGAGCTTTAGTATTGGTTGAGTGCTCTTGTTCATTACAATCCAGGAAAACGAACAAATTGGTTTTTTCCCTTTGATGTGCTAGGTACGACTATTTTTGGTCAATTTTTTTTGTCCTTTGGTCCTGCAAGAGAAGGGTTCAAATATTGTAGGCCATTAATCCAGATCGATGGAACTCATCTCTGCGGAAAGTATAAGAAAAAATTATTGACCGTCTTATCTATTGATGTAAACGAGCATATATTTCCTCTTGCTTTTGCTATTGTTGACGGTAAAAATTCATCCAGTTGGTCATGGTTTTTGTGGGCATTACATGAATATGTTACCCAAAGATATGGTATTTGCTTGATTTCTGATAGACATAAGGGCATTCTTGCTGCAATTAATAATGAGGAAATTGGTTGGAGTGAACCTAGAGCCTGAATGCCTTGAATATTTTTTAGATATTGACTTGGAAAAATGGACTCAATCACATGACGGTGGGTACCACTATAGGTGGATGACAAGCAATGTAGTTGAATGCATGAATGGTGTTTTCAAAGGTGCTAGAATGTTATCAATTACTTCTTTGGTTAGGCTAACATTCTATCGCACAATACTGTATTTTAAACGTTGAAGACAAGAAATCAGTGAAGCACTCGATCGTGGGGACATGTATACAAAATATGCCCTAAAAAAACTTAAGAGGTGGAAAAAGCGAGCATCTGCGCACACGGTGATATCTATTGACAGGGAAAGTCAAACTTTTGAAGTACAAACTGGCATAAGTATGATTTTTCCCTATAAAGAACAACACACCTAAGTTTTGAGCTTGAAAGAAGGAACATGTTCTTGTAATAAGTGATAGTCATTCAAGATTCCATGCTCTCATGTAATTGCAGTTTGTAATTACATGTGTATGGCATACATACCACTTATTGATGAATGCTACAAATTGTCCAATTTCAAGCGACGTTATGAAGGCCGCTTCCATCCAATAGAACACCCAGATTATTGGCCAAAATTATCATTTATAGAAGTTTGTCCAAATGGGACTTACTAAGATAACAGGGTCGTCTTAAAAGTATGTGCATTCATAATGAAATGGATTGGAGAGAGGCAAGCCAAAAAGTTCAATGTACAATTTGCAAGAGAGAAAGACATAACAAATGTACTTGTCTACAGCGTACATTGGGTGCTTCATTTTCGGGTCATTAGGTGTATCTTTTTTTTTTACTTGTATTTTTTATGTAATTGTATATTTTATGTACTTATATTTTTCATGTAATTGTATCTTTTATGTACTTATATTTTTTATTTAATTGTTTCGTTTTATGTAATTGTATTTTTTATGTAATGAATTTATTTTTCATGTAATTGTATTTTTTATGTACTTTTTATGTATCTTTTATGTGATGGATTTTATTATGTAATGTAATTTGAACTTTTTAGGTAATGGAACTTGGTCCTTCTAATCCTGTACAATTATATCAACAAAATACGCATCGTTCACAATCGGTATGGGATAGTTCTTCCATAGTAGTTTGGAGTTGTTGGAGAAGGGAGGCGTCTGCACAATCTACTATCTTATTTGATCACCGCATTATTCCCTACGTTGAGCAGACAGGTTTTCTTGTGGTTGCACAAATCAGTTTTATCCAGCTTGATTGCACCTTATTACTGC
>NW_028326430.1:0-1538 GCF_027475165.1 Benincasa hispida
AGCAACTTGCAAGAATGGATTGTTGTCCTGTGAGAATACTCCCTTTGTGTAGAGCCAACGTGTCCCTTAAGTCATTCAACATGCCTAAGTGGGGTGGCTTAACAGTTGTTGAGGCCAGTGCACGCTAGAGATGACCAACAGTCTGGCAGTTTAGAGAAAGAGAAAAGAAGCTTTATCAAGAGTAAGAAAAGCATATTCGCAGTGTTGCCACAAGAGGTTGCTAATGGGTTGAGTGAAGTGTAGTGCCGGTGAAAGAGGGGGTTGTATTTTTCTTTTCCGACTTCGCAAAGTTGTGGGTAGATGCCACGATGTGTGATGTTCCTCGGTAGGCTTGCGAGCCTCACCCCAAGGGGTGAATTTTAATGTGTGCTTAGAGAGTATGTGTTATGGCTGTGGTGATGACCAAGTTATATGGGATGAAAAGATATCCCCTTTTAGCGGAGGTGAGAGGATGTCGAAGCTTTTGCCATGCATATGTTACGAGTCTTGGAGCCTAAGTCCATGAGTGGGGCATGAGAAGGCTCGTGGATAGTGTTAAGGTTTGTGCCCTAAAGTCTCGTGTCTAGTAGTTTGTAAACAGCTTTGTACCAACACTTGTGATGTATAATATAAATGATATTTACTTCACTACTTGACTTTGCACATTTAGATGTTTTTCATTTTACCACAAACCAATAAACTTAATATCCCTGGTTGTCTTTATGTTACTTAAGCATGTACGTAGTGACATACAAGTGGATCATGTCTTAAATGACAACAAAAATAGTCTGTAGTATATGGATATAGGAGGAAAACCTTATTCTGGTAACACTACGGATGCGGCCCACTTTGTGGAATCGTTACAAATATTGTGACTTGTCACAAATGGTCTAATCCTGATCATTCATGTAGTGGACATGCGAGCGGGGGCGTCCTATACAAAGAGTTTGTATAAGACTTAACCTCGAAGTGTTAATGTCTTGTCATATAACACCGTTCATGACTGAGACTTCACTTCACTAGAATGACCACAGGTAACATAACCTCAATCCTGAATGAGTTGAGAACTCTTACCATTGAGTGTGGTTCTTTGATTTGCAAGGGTGCTAATGGCCAGAATGCCGACTCAAATCTACCATTTTGGGGATTTGTCTGATTTGGGAGCTGAGAACTTAGCTTCACAAGATGGAGTTCACTCCTTCCCCAAAGTAGGGGTAAGTAGATTGATAGCTCCCTTAAGGGCTAATTCCAGGGCTTGAACGATGTGGCGCCACATACCTTCTCATGGCCTGAGAGGTGTTCACACATAGTAGGACTATGTTGTATTGTTCATTAGAGAGAACAGTGGTACTTAAGGAGGAAGATGTAATTACAGGGGCAAAATGGTAAATTGACCTGCTGTAATTACGAGCATCGGGGAAGGGTCATCCTACTAATGATTGGTTATATTCAATGGATATAGAAATATATCTATGGCAAGAAGATTTCAACTTTCGGTCCTTAGGAGTGCCTGGCAGTTAACGAATGGTGGATATCGTGACTAAAGAGTTTAGTCAGCT
>NW_028326431.1:0-3000 GCF_027475165.1 Benincasa hispida
TGTGAGTTTCGAAGATCAAAAAGAGAAAGAAAAATGGATGAAGAAGGAAAAGAAAAAAACTGCGACGAGGGTTTTAAACGAAGTTCTCCTGATGATCGTCGGATAAACCGTCGGGATAATTGTCAATATCCCGACAGTAAATCAAACGTCGTCGGGATAAATGACACCACCGTCGGCATGACTTCACAACTTCTGACCTAATTTTTAATTTAATACCTATCGGCTGACGGTCGTCCGCACACTGTCGGGCTAACTCTACCAATGCCCAATGGTCACTCAAATATCGTCAGACAAACCAATTATTATCCCGACGGTTACTTGCATACCGTCGGCCAAAACATGATAATTTCTCATAAATTATTTTATTTATATTTCTTATTTATTAAAAATCAAACTACTCCCGACAGTAAATCAAACACCGTCAACGAAATTACGAATTCTCGATAGTCACATGCAAATCATTGGGCTAACACGAAGTTATGCTAACGGTGTTCTGACACCACCGTCGACATAACTTCATAACTTCCCACCTAATTTTTAATTTAATACCTATTGATCGACGATCACCCGCGTACCATTGTGCTAACTCCACCAAAGCTCGACATTCACTCAAATATCGTCAGGCAAACCAAATATTATCTCGACAATTACTTGCATACCGTCAGCCAAAATATGATAATTTTTCATAAATTATTTTATTTATATTTCTTTTTTTAAAAAAAAAAAAATCAAACTACTCTCAACGATAAATCAAACACCATCGGCGAAATTACCCTAACGGTGTTGCTTCGACCTTCGAAAGAACAAAAAAAATCTTCCGACAATCATGATATCGCCGTGATAGCTGCATAAGCCCAACGGTTGGTTTATAGACTGTCGGGATAGATTGGTTATCCTGACGGTAGTAAATGATCCGTCGAGATTAGGTTTTCTCTCGACTCCGCCATTTCATTGTCGGGGAAAGTGAGATGCATCGACGCCTTTTCGTGCATCTGAAAAGGTTTCGTCGGGAATAATGAAAATTCTTGTAGTATTATAAGATCATTAATTTTTATAACTTTTCAGGTATTATATGTATACACACATGAGTGGGGTAGGAAGAATTTCTTATATAAATATTAATTGATTGTGATTTCAACATTCTTTAGACTTATTGGATACTATTTGGTCTTTAGTTTTTAGATGTTACAAATTAAACTTGTAGATACCAGTTTCATCTATTGGTTTCTATGTTTTGTTATTTATATTTTAGGAGTTTTTCTTATTAAATCAATTTTTTCAGGAAAAAAATCAACTACTTGTTTTTATTTATGAAAATTGGCTAATAGTTCACATGTTTAAAAAGAAATATGTGAGATGATGTAAAAACGGGAAAAAAATCATAACAAAAAATTAAGCCCTCGTTCAGTAATCATTTCATTTTTTGTTTTTGTTTTTAAAAATTAAGTCGATTTTCTCTCATTTTCTTATAGAGATTTTCATTTTTTTTTTAAATACAAGTGTTTAATTCTTAGCCAAATTCTAAAAACAAAATCATGTTAAAAAAAACAAATTTTGAATTGATTTTTGAAAATAATGGCAAAAAGTAAATAATAGAACAATGAGTGTTCATATATTAAATTTTCAAAAGGTAAAAAATAAAAGTCAAATGGTTATTAAACGAAATAGATTAGAACTTTAATAATATACTATGAAGTAAGGAATTAATAAAGCATAATATTGAGTTGTTCTTAGTCGTGGGCCCACAAGCTTTTTGGATGAAACAATAAGTGGAGTTGGCAACTTCATTATCTCAACTCCAACTTCTTGCATCAAACACCCCGACTAAAAAGGTAATATTTCAATTTAAAGACAAAATGGAAACTAACCCAAACGCCCATAGATCAAAAACATATTTCTCCCTTACATTTATGTAGGTAAAACTTTGTTAAATTTTGGTGTGTGTATAATTCTCTATAGTAAATTCGTGTAAATTCTATGTAGGTAAAACTTATTGTGTATGTAATTCTCTAGAGTAAATTTGTGTGCGTAGTTGCGTGCGTGTATGTATTATGTGTTATGTGTTGTGTGCAGACATGGTGCACGCATGTCGTACATCAATTTTTGTGAATTTGGTTGTAAATGATATAAAGTACATTCTAATTTATATACATTAGCTATCATGTCAAAATTCATCTCATTATAATAGAAAAATTTTAACTTTGCACAAAGTTAAAATTTAAAATAAATAAATAAATAAATAAAGTATGCACAAAATTAGAAGAAAAAAATAAAACATTTTAAAATAGATCTAACTATATCTTAAATTTTAAAAAGTTCTTTTTCCTTTTAACTTTGTGCACACTTTTTTTTTTAAAAAAAAAGTTTTTCTGTTACAAAAAGATGAATTTTGACGTGATAGCTAATGTGTATAGATTAGAATGTACTTTATATCATTTACAACTAGATGCACTGAGTATGAAAATGAACGGGTTGAGAAGGTCTTTAATTAGTGTTACTTGAAATACGTCTGACTATGCAATTATGCTACACCCATGCACAACACGTCATTTTCCAATGCAAATGCGGTGCTCCTAAGTCTAGGACGCATGTGTTGAATGCAAAAGTGTACATAGAGCTTATTTCTAAGTCTCTACTCTTTTCCTATGCGATGATGCAAAACACATACAAAGACAAGGTGACCACACACAATCATATCCTATCTCTAGGATGCATGTGATGCGGTAATAGAAAACAGTGCTTATTCCTAAGCTCCTATCTCTTGATTATGCATTCTAATCTGACTCTCCCGAGCCTAGATTCTAACCTTACTTTTCCAAGCCTAGATCCTGTCCTTAGACTACCCTCCTGAGTATCTCTAATAGACGAATGAAGTATACATAATACAAGATAATCCCGAAGAATGAAGATCCCCAGTTATGCTAGCTAAGTGCTTTTCAACCCATTCAACAGATTTAGCTACTCATGCATAATAAACAGAGAGTGAATAGATATAGAGAA
>NW_028326432.1:0-2000 GCF_027475165.1 Benincasa hispida
GTAGCAGGGGTCTCTGCACAGAGCTTTGATCGGGTATACAGCTGGTCAGATCTGAGATTTACCTCTCGGCCTTATCTTTTTCTCTTCCCAGATTTCTTCTTTTCAGCACTCAGCTCAGACTTTTCTCTCTAAAATCTTACAGCACTTAGCCCAGTATCAAATAGCATAATTTTCTCTGAATTCGCTGGGGTATTTATAAGAGTAGATCCTTTGACTCCGGCCTTGTGGTAACCACTTTTGTTATGGAAATTTCGACGATGGAGGGATATTATTCCTTCTGTTATGTAATCGGACCATTAAATCTACACAACGATTAGTTGTACACGTGTCTCAATCCTCCGCTCTCGCGTTGCTCAGTTGCATCTTTCGATCATGGGTTTGCATGCGGTGTTTGTTTTTATTACCGCATGCGGTCGAAGCGTAGCTCTGGACCGACTGTTGCATTATGCCATTACTTCAGTAATCGTCTCTTAATGGTTGATCGACGGGCGTAATGTGATAGAGATGCGTTGATTAGTTTCTCATGAGCACAAGAGGTGACTTGGTCTCCTGCAAAACAGAGTAAAGTTTGGCTTGTCCTACATCTTTTTGGCGTTAGTGGGTGTAATTGCAAACATTTATAATTATTGTCATACTAGGTTAATTTTCATACAATTGGCGCATAATTACTAACTTTTGGCCGCAATATCTAGATAAGGTGGCATAAATAACTTGTATTTCTACAAGTTATCACACTCCGAAATTTAGATATATGCTTGTCCTCAAGCATATCTTCTACTAAGGTAATCATGCTCCATTCCTATTCTATATTTCTGCGACGATTGGTTGCTCCGAATGTTACACTTAGGCACATTACCTGACATCGCACTTTCCTTCTATCCTTGCTAATTCTTAGCAAGCCTTACTTTATGCTTCTATGTAACAAAATTCTGCTCAAAGACACTTTTCGAGTTTTCAAAATAGAATGTTTATCTTTTCGTTATCAAAACAACTTGATGTATCTATATGCGGTGAGCAAAACTTTGCATCATTTATTCACTTAGAGACAGTTGGTCATGGTTACACTCTTCGTTTTGGCTTGTCCCCACGGGTGTCATGCGAATATCCAACTACGGTAGTATGCCAGTTCTAACTTTAACTCATAATATCAGAGGAGTTGTCCCTTGCCTTCTTTTTCCATTTTTGGCTTATACTACGTTGTTCTTGGAGACCGACCTTCGTTTTGGCTTGCTCCTACGGGTGTCATACGAACATCCAGTTACGAGTAGGTTCCTTTCACAACTAAACTCTTATCAGGTTGGGAACAGTTTTGAAATTTTTCCTTGCGCTGACATTGGAGTTTTGCATAATTTTTTTTTTAATGGAAATAGACGCATTTTCTGAAATACTGCATACTTCTAAGTTCATCTGCTCAGACCTTCCCCACCCAAATTTAAAGATGAGCAAGATCCTCATTGCGTTGTTTGGATAGACTAGACAAACTCTTAGAAGAAAATTTCAAAAAGAAGTTTTGAGTAGGACTTTGAAAGATAAAAGGTAAAGTACTGCTAAACTAAGAGTTAACTAAGTGTTAGTCAGAATTTACTAAGTATGGGAAATGTTTCTAACTGTAACACATAATACATGATAGCAATGCAATGAAGATCGTAAAAATGCAAGAGTACAAATATAGCAAAGATTAACAAAGGAAGATAAAGAAAAAGGCACAGGCAAAGAGTAGAGTGAATTATGTACTTTGATTGTATTGACTATTAACAAAGTATGCGGATATACTACAAATGGTTGAATTACAAACAAAATTTTCTCATGCTTGTACAAGAGTCAAAGAATTTGGTAAAGTAAAAATAATAATAATAAAAAAAAGAATTGAATACGATGAAAGAATGGCCGCATTAAAACTTAAAATTGAAGAAAGAATAAAAACTAAGGTTGAGGAGTAGGGGGATCTAGTGGAGGGTATTGAGGTGGGGGAATAAAGCCATCGTAAAAAATGAAGTGCT
>NW_028326433.1:0-28000 GCF_027475165.1 Benincasa hispida
AGCCGTATCGATTACCCAACAATACCCGCAAAGTAAACATTGACAAATTGCTGAATTATTAAAGCAAATATAAAAGCGCTACTTTTTGACATTTTTAATTTGCAGGCAAAATGGGAGAAGTCTTATTCCCATCTCCCACCATCTTTAATTTGCTTATATATTAAAATCGGAATAAGGATGTCGCTGAATTAGCGGTGTGTTTTGCCCAGGAAAAGCGAGTTTGGAGGCTGAGTTTCGCTGGTCAAATCATGGGTTGAAGCTGTACGATTAAAGGCCCTTTTTTTTGCCTTCCCATGATTAAAGGAGGAAAGAAGATAAGAGGTAGCTTTCCGAAGGCCCCCAACTGGCAAGGCCAAGGCCAAGGCGATTAACTCCAACGCCATGTACTGGTCTGAATTTAGCTTGGTTGTTGCTTTTGAGTTAAGGAAATGAAGTTTTCAGAGTTTGAACTTGGGGCCTCGGCCGTACGGTCGAGTCACTGCGCTGACGCGGTGGTGATCGTCATCCTGATCCCAACCCCACGCAGATGAACCGGCCGGAAAAGCAGCTAGTGCTAGTGCTTGATTGAAATTTGTGGGTCAGTGGAGAATATTTCAGGGTTGATTTTCAAATTCATGTGGGCCATGGACATGCCAATGACTTCAAATTTTTGGGTTAACTTTCTTGTGGTTGTGTAGCTTTTTTTAGCTTTTTCTCCCTCAATCAAAAACAAACCAACCAACCAAGTGAAGTGTGGCTTTAGTGGTTTCTTATCTTTCCTTCACATAATCTTTCCTATTTTTTTCTTTGAAAATTATGAAGAAAAACAATATTTAGAATAAAATCCTCTTATTTAATTTTAATTTCTTTTTTATGAAAGAAAAAAGGAACCTTTATTTATTTAATAGTGTGTGGTCAATTTTTGTGAAATTTCTTTTGTTTAGTTAGAAGTAGAACACAAAAGTGTGCATAACTTTGTGATGTGAAGGAGACAAACGAGGAAAGAAGAACTTAATTTTGATGGATAGTTTAAAAGAAAGACATGTGGAAAGGGGGAGGATGAAAGATATAAGTCTAAGCGCAATTTGGTGGCATCACATCACATCACGCCTTAGCCGTAGGGTGTTCAACGTTGAAACCAAACGCCACACATATTCATTTCAAGGCCTCACCATTTTCCCTTTTTACCTTATCAACTTCAACACTTTGGTTACCAAACAACTCAACCGTTTTTAAATATAATTTCTTGCTTTCTAGTTTCAACCTTTTTCAATTTCAATGAATAATAGCATTCAACACATTATACATAGGGAAAAAATGAAAATGTTATTTATTTACCTACCCTATATTTATCTTTAACTCTTTTAAGATTAAATTTCATTACAATTTAGGTTTGTTGACCCTCGGATTTCGTTTGCCTTGGGTTGTACCGTGTTTTGGGCTTTTTCGTCAAGGGTATGTTCGCCCATGGCCGCATGTCCAAGCCATCCTCAACCTTCCTATATCTAAGTCTTGTAATTAGCTTAGCAAGTTGTTTTTTTTTTTTTATTTTTTTATTTCATATTGCTTTTCATGCGAGCGACCATTGCTACTTTTGATATGCAACCTAGGAATATTAGAAATTGCTTAAAATGTACTATAGGGGATACCCACTAGTCAAATCCCCGTCTAATGTAATAATGTGCTCTTTGTAATCAAAGCTTTCTTGCAATTGTCGGTCTTAAATGCATTATTTAATGATATTTTTAATACTTTTCTCTCACACATTTTATAAAACCATTTTCTCTCGAAATGGGAGTGGAGGCTACATCATATATCGATGCTGTTGCGACTTTCGATTTTTACACGATTGACTTGCTCGCCAGATTAGAGCAAGTTTCGCGCAATCGCTCGTCTTGTACTCGAAAGTTTGCAATTGTGACAAGTGGTATAAGAGCTTAGTTAGCTCCTTGGCTAGTAAAGACAGCAATCATGTCCACAACGAAGCAATTGTCACAATCACAGTCTGGGTGACTTACTGAGATTGAAAAGCAATTTCTATATCTAAGGGAATTTTTCGACGAAGTGAGATATAATCAAACCCGCCTTGATAGTTTAGAGGAAAAGGTTGAAGGAATTGAGGCACCGAATTCTCGACTAGATGGCTACCAATACAAGAATTAACGTTGAGAGTTGATTCATTGGAACACAAAACTATACGGCCTGGTAGTTTTGACCGTGGAGATAGCTCCACGAGCTCTATCACACACATGGAGGAGTGTGTCGAAGAGTTTGATAGTTCGCAAAATACCATGCTAAAGTTGTTCAATGATCTGATTGATGACTTTAAAGCAACAATAGATGCCATCAAAGCTAAAATGGCCGAGATGAAGATGCAAGTGAATTTGATAATGCGAGGGGTGAGGAACCAGATCCCGAACTGGACATGCATTATATCGAGCAAGTTCAAGATCCCGAAACCTGCAAGTAGAATTGTCGCTGAGGAAACAAATGTGACATTGTCCTTTATGCATCCGTCTGATGATGTGAAGCTATGGTGGAGGTCCAAAGTGAACAATATTCATAATGGTCTATGCACCATCGATAAATGGGAAGATCTCAAGAAAGAATTAAGGGCTCAGTTCGTCCTAGAGAATGTCAAGTTTATTGCAAGAAGGAAACTACAAAAACTTAAATACACGAGGACCATCAGGGACTACAAAAACTTAAATACACGAGGACCATCAGGGACTATGTGAAACAGTTCTCGGCTATCATGTTAGACATTAGGGACATGTCCGAGAAGGATAAAGTATTTTTCTTTGTTCAAGGACTAAAGTTGTGGGCGGGAACTAAATTATACGAAGAGAAAGTTCAGGATCTTGCTTCTGCTCTGGCCGTAGCAGAGAGGTCTTTTGACTACAGTGGTGTACAAGCTCCCCAAAGAAAAATATTCAACCACTGAATCATAGGAATAAGGCTCCCAAGCCTAATTCCTTGAAGAACTTCGAGAATGCCAAGAGACTGCAAATCGAGGGTGCAAGCCCCTTCTGGGATTCCTATCAAACAAACACAAATCAACAAAGACCTCTCTCTTGCTTTCTGTGCAAGGAACCTTGTCGAGTAGTCGAGTGTCCACACTGAGCTGCCCTAACAGTCGTACAAGCCTCAGTACTGAAGGAATTGAATTCCCCAGTGGAAGCGTGTGAACGCGTGTGCTTTTGAAATTTGTTCTGATAATTCATGAAGAACAGAGAAAACCATACATAATGAAATAGGATAAACATACACATAAATAAGACTTGAAGGGAATTGAATTCTCGTGAAAGCGTGTGATCACTTTACAATTTTGAAAAAAAAAAAAAACGATTTTGTGAGCAACTCAAATCAGTGAACTCATGGAAATATTCAAAGGATAAATATACAAAATGACCTAAACATGCTTTTATTGAAGAAAAAGAGAAGAAATGAACTCACCCTTGTGGATTTTTTTCATTTTTCACGTTTTCCCCTCCAAAGCTCATAAACAATCTTGAGCTTCTCAAGGACTAAGAACACCACTTCAAAGCTACGTTATTCTGTTGGAATCAAAAAGGAATTGGAAGTGTGGGCCCTGAGACCTTTTGACTGAGGAATTTTTTATAGAGAAATTCTTTTAGAAAAAAGAGATTAGAGAGGAAGGGTGGAGGCTAGGTTATTTTTCACAAAAACAAACCCTCACCCTAAAATGGTTGTAATGGTATATTTATAGGGAGAGAGGTTAATCCCTCCAAGCTTTTCCACTTTCCTCCTTTTAGCTAATTAATTAATTAACTATTATTTATTTAATTAGCATACAAATTAAATAACTATATATTAAATAAAGTGTAATACAAAGTTAATTAATTAATTAACATACAAATATCACATATTTATATGCATATATCTCCTTATGAATCAAATTCACATAAATCTAATATTTAAATCTCATTCAAATTCATCTCTCTTATAACATAGTTTGGATTATAGATCATACATATCAGAATTCACTATACTTTATATTAATCATATTAATATAAAATTCCTTTAATTAATTTGAACAATTCAAATAATTTCTTTTTACTATTCTTAACGAGCTAACAAGGGGATCTTATGGACCTACAGATTAGAAGTTCCAATGATATGAGATTAATTTAATTAAACTCTTTTAATTAAATCAATCAATATTCATTAACTACCAATCACTTCATTAAAGATTGATAGCTACACTCTTCGCACTATAGATGTATTTCTGTGACCATAGATATAACCAATCAACAGTGAGTCGACCCTCCACAAATTGCTCATTACTACAGCTGGGTCAAAATATCGTTTTACCCCTATAGTTACATCTAATCACTTAAGTACCACTGATTCCTCTAATGAACAAACAGTTTATAGTTCAACTATAAACTAACACCTCTCAGGCCAGTGAGAGGTTGAAGCCTCATTGTTCAAGACCCAAAATCAACTATTAAGGGAGCAATTTATCTACTTTTCCTTGATTGGGAAGGAGTGAATTCCTTCTTGTATAGGTGTATTCCTAACTCCCTACTCGGATAAATCCCCAAAATGGTAGACCTGTTGAGTCGGCTAACATTGTCACTCTCATCCATACAGATCGATGATTGCCCTCATAGACAGTAGTTCACAACTCACTCAAGATTAAGGTAAAGTCATCTATGGTCATCCTAGTGAAATATCAGTTTCTTTAAGTAACGGTGTTATAAAGAGAAACTAATCATTTGACAGTTTGGTCTTGTATAAACTCTTTATATGGTATACCCTTACTTACATGTCTCCACATGAACAATATGGCTCATATTGTCTGTAGCATTTACAACTCATGAAATAACTACAAAGTGGGCCATATCCATAATGTTACCAAAATAGGACACCAAACCTTATCTATTTACTACAAACCTTTTAGGTTATAACATTACTACAAAACAGTTTTTCTTGATTTTTTTTTAAATGTCAAGTGTCACTTTTCTTGGCATTTTAAGAAACGTCAAGGAATCCAGTGTCAAGAATGTTGATGTTTTCAACTAGGAAAAATCATCAAGAACAATGACACTTGACATTCTTGAAATGTCAAGAATATTGATGCTCTTGATAAATAAAAAACATAAAGAATATTTTTACTTGATATGTGAAAAATGTCAATATATACTTGACACTAAAAAGAATGTCAAGAATATAGGTGTTCTTGAAAAGAATGAAATGTCAAGCGTGAGACTTTTTGACAGTTTTCACTTGTCAAATATATTCATATCTTGACACGTTTAACTCGTCAAATATATTCATATCTTGACACGTTTAACTCGTCAAGTATGTTTGTGATTTTTTTTTAAAAAGATTAATATGGATGTTTACCTCTAAATTGTTCCAGTATTTTAATCCAACAATCACATATGATATATTGTGACACCATCAAAACAAATAAACAACCAAACACATTTTCAATCTTATGAACTAAAATTTTCTACAATATGACAAAAGATAACATTCTTCAACATTGTCATTATAAAACTTTACAACTCCATGAAGAATTTTCTAAGTCAACTAGAAGAATATGGATAGACCCATATAGATACTTCAAAAAGAATATAAGGAACATAATTCTAACAGTCAACCAAATATGAACAGTTTTAAAACTACAATTAACCTCCCTCCCTTATATGAACAATTCCAAAAAATATTACACCTATATGAATATGAAGTAAATCCAGAAATTGATCAACTAGAATAAACACATACAAAAAGACCAAATTGTATGAGCACCTACGATCACATGTAGCAACCAAAAATTCAGCCAACTCAACCCGCACCTCGTCTAACTTGATTTGTGAGTATGAGTTCCTTGTATCAATCTATAAACATAAAAGCCAAATATTATAAAGAATTCTACTTTTCCTTACGCTATTTGAAATGTTGAAATAGTTTGATAACATACCAAATTTGAGATGACAATGCTTCTTTTGGTCACAATACCTCTCATATACCTCATGACGTAGTATCCACATTCGATGCTCCCAACTTGTAGATGACATTATAGTAAAAAAACTAGTAAATAATAATGAAGTAATCCTTACGCACTAGATGTCTACTTAATGTGATGAATAAGTAGTCATTGTTTACACTTGCCTTTACTATTCTTCAAAAGAATGATGAAAAACTCCAATTTGTGAGTCTAAAAAATGCAAAACACAAAAGGTCCTATTATCTCTTTAACTTACAAATTAATCAAACAAGCTGAAACCCATGTCATCATTAGAGTCCTCAATGGGCTTTTCCTTTTTCTTCTCAACAGTTGTTGCAGTAGACATAACAACAGTGACAACAAACTTGCTCAAATCCTATACTAAGTACGAGAAGCAGTTGGTTATTTGTTAGTCACAACAGCCAAAGCAAACTTATGTGGGTGGCAACATACCTCAAGATATTCTTTAACTTTCTCAGCTTGAGGGAAGGAATAGTCAATAGAAACCGCAACAACAAGAAGGTTTTTCTATGCATGTGTGGTGCAACAGCCAAAGTTGGGTATGTGATGACCAATGAAAGGGATGAAACCATGCATGGAAATAATAAATCAATATATTAATTATATTGGTCCGACATTGTTCACTATCCTTAATTTTAAGAATGCATATTACAAATCATCACCATAAGAAGTCAGAATCAATATGTGAATTCATGAAAAACTTTGAAATAAGATCTCGACATACCTATTATATGCCAAATAAGTGTCCTCCAATTGTTCTTGTAACCTTGTTTCTCACTTTCCATACACATACCTACAAGTAGAAAGGAGAAGAAAACTAATGTAAACAAAAATCATGATTCAAAAGAAATGGCTAATAAATTTCAAAGTAAATTAGCATTTGAATCTCCAAAGAAACTTGGCATTTGGGCTTATAAGATAATAAGAATACAATCTAAAGTACTAGGCTAGACGATTCTAACTAGACATTTTGAACTTATAATTCACATATGAAGATAGTCATAAATGAAAATTATAAACAAAGGAATATATGTCATAAATGGAAATTATAAACACAGAAATATATGCAAACATAGCATGTCTCTTACCTACTGATAACGGGCAGAAATGCACGTTATCATAGTGCTAAGTTCTTAAAGAATGTTGGATTGCATTGATGAAATATGTTGATTTGTGTCCAGTAAGCATCGATTTCATAATATTGCGGTCGCATGCGTTCAATACATTAGAACAATTTATTTTTGTATTTTTTTTTGCAGAATATGCGTTGACGCAATGCAAGAATTGCGATCATAAGAAATCACTGGTCGAGCATAACTTCACCGCAAGGCTTTGCGATGATTGTGCTCTCAAATATTCGCCCGAGAAGGATCACTGCAACTTGATCAGCGCAACATGGTGGACGCATCTAGGTGAAAGGCTAATTAAGCGCGATGGGAAAGAAACCTGATGACAGTCAAATCCGAATTAAGTTGATAGCCGATAACGATCACAAAGTACATTCAGCTTTTCGGTGACAATTATTTGGCGCATCAGTTAGGAATTAAAGTCATCCCATTTGTACAACTATGAGAGAGATGCCGCCTTTCACCATGGATGCTCTATAAATACCAAGGGCATTCTTTAGAAAAGGGGTTGACGAGTTGATCAGTTCTCCATTCTTTAGTTCATACGTCTTTGTTCTTAGTTTTCTTTCATTTTAAGGCGGAAGCGAGGAAGGAGGTTGTGCCAACAGATCGTTCCGGTAAGCTTGGTAGAGCACTGGAAGCTTCAAGGGCAGAGAGAGGACCGACACCTACAGGAGTAGGAACATCTTTAGAACCGAATAGAGATTTCAATGTAAAAGCCTTAGTCAACAAGGAATTGCTACTAGGCTCTCTACCTCTAACTTCCATTGTTATTTTGTACTTAAACTCATTTATAAAAATGGAATTTTCTTCTCTATATCTGTTCGCTCCCTGTTATTTATGCATGAGTAGCTAAATCAGTTGAAAGGGTTGAGAAGCATTTAGCTAGCACAACTAGGGAATCTTCATTCTTTGCGATTATCTTGTATTATGTATGCTTCATTCGTCCATTAGAGATACTCGGGAGGGTAGTCTAAGGACAGGATCTAGACTTGGGAAGGTCAGGTTAGAATCTAGGCTCGGAAGAGCCAAATTAGAACGCATAATCGAGAGATAGGAGCTTAGAAATGAACATTATTTGTTATTAACGCATCGCATGCATCCTAGAGATAGGATATGATTGTATGCGGTCACCTTGCTTTCATGCATTTTGCATCATCACATAGGACAAGAGTAGAGACTTAGGAATAAGCTCTATGGACACTTTTGCATTCAACACATGCATCCTAGACTTAGGAGCATTGCATTTGCATTGGAAAATGACTTGCGGTATATGGTGGTAACATGATCGCATAGTCTGATGCATTCCCAAGTAACGCTAGCTAAAGATCTTCTCAACCCGTTCATCGCATACTCATTGCATCTATCACACAACTGCCTTTTCTCAAATCCACCGCATTTGTTTATTTTTCTCATTAACGCAATCAACAACAAACCAACAATTTATTTACTTGGTTACCGCAACGTTTTCATAAAAATTACAAACACAATCTATTTTCACAATTCCCTGTGTTTGACCCTGGACTTACCAGGAAACTCAGAGAAAATTTCCACTTGGATTCCGCTGGGGAAACTTGAGTACACAACGCAATTTCATCAACACATATCATCCATATTTTCACTTCATAAAATCAAGCATCACCTACTCATTCATTACTAGAGGGTAAAACTCAATGATAGAGATAAGTCACCTACTCATTCATTTCTAGACCTTTAGGAATCCACCATGCAAACAAAAAGATTAAGTGAGGAAATAGAAAAATTAAGAGAAAAAATGATAGAAAATAAGACAATATGAGAAAGAAAATTACCATAGCTACTTCAGAATTCAACATTGTTGGAATACCGTCTAGCAACCCCAATATCATTTTTCTTTTGCCTGAAATATGTCTTATTGGAAAGCTCTTCCTTAATATGTAAAAAGAAGATAATAACAACTACATAAATGAAACAAACTATAAATTTTCCGTCCAATGGCTTCTTCATTCATTAGAGCCAATGATAACAGAAGACGATCATGAATTTAATAAAAATCAGAGATGGCTGCCATTTTATCTGAATACAACGAACATTAGAATGTATAAAAATGAAGAGCAGTTTAAGTTGTTTAATGACCTATTTTATTTACATGGATTTGCTAAATATTTCAATTTTAGGTCGCCAAAAATCTAATTTTTGTTAAGGGAGTTCGCTGAAAAACGAAGCAAATAAAAAAGAATGAAGGAATAAAAGGGAGTTGGATTTTGTTTTCTTGTGAACACGGGGAGGAAGACGAAGAAGATTTTGTGAGATTTGGAAGAAATAATTTTGGGTTTGACTTGAATATTTGGTAATGATAAATATTTTATGTTTCAAAATTTGCTTCAAATCACTTGGGACCATTTAAACAAAAACTCTCTTGTTCTTCCAACTTTTGATTCTTGAATCAATCCTACCATTTGGACAGTATGGTCCCTTTTGTTGTCAAGTATTCTGTCAGCATGAAGAAAATATCCAAAAACTCCCCTACCTCCGCTTTTTTACATTTTTTGACATTTTTCATTAAAATTACCCTCAAATTCTGTTTTTTTTTTTTTCATTTTCTTGAAGTTTTTCTTTAAAAATCACCTATTACTTGACATTTTTTCATAAAAACATCAAGTATTTAAAATTGTAAGCGTTAAGAAATGTTTTTTTTTTCTAGTAGTATAACTTGAACATGAACCACTTGTCTGTCTACCACATACTGTTCAAGTGACATCACATAACCTTGGATCTTAGTTTATTGAATTGAATTAATATAGTTTGAATGTCAAATAAAATACCTCTTATTTTATTAAATAAATAATTTGTTCTTTCAAAATACAAACTACAAGATATACGAGATTTAGAACACTAAATCAAACATGACTAACCCTTGAGAATTCCTGGGTTAGAGGAATAGAGGGATTAGAAGACTAACCCTTAAAGATAATCTTCAATGCTTTCCTCTCGAACAAATTCCCAGGTCACGAACTCTTTGTACAGTGAAAACTCCCTCGAACTTGAAGCTCTTTCCAAGAACATGACCACTAAGTCTTATTTATTATTCTTAGGATAAGAATCAAAGGAGTTGGAGCTCTTCGATTTTGTTAAGGGAAGACCATTTGAGAGAGGGAAACATTTAGGGACTATGGGACCACTAATTCTGTTGGCAAACGATCGCAATAGGCCCTTAGGGACTATGCATCGCCAAACCTCTATGATTTCTCTCCGGGAATCATGAGGCCTGCCCTTGACGGAAGCAGATTCGACATGAAGCCGGTGATGCTGTAGATGATCCAGAATGCGGGATAGTTCGGAGGAAGGCGTGGCGAGGACCCGCACGCCCACCTCTGAAGCTTTATGGAAATCTGCAATACTTTTGTGTTCCCGAATATCTCTACCGAAGAAGTTCGACTACTCTGTTTCCATTTTCTTTGTGTGATCAGGCAAGGAAATGGGCATATTCTCTCGAACCGGGAGAGATCACTTCGTGGGAATGGGTGGTGGAAAAGTTTATGAAGGAGTATTTTCCACCAACTGAGAATGCTAGGAGAAGGAAATTAATAACAAATTTTGAATAAGAAGATGACGAATTGCTCAACGATGCTTGAGCGAGGTTTAAACGGTTGGTAAGAGACTGTCCACACAATGGCTTACTAGACTGCCTGCAAATAGAGATTTTCTACCAAGGATTGAACCCCTCTTCGCAGACCCCTGCCAATGCGACAGCCACTGGTGGTCTGCTCGACAAAACATATGAGGAGACAAAGAGTATACTTGATCGCATTTCCAAAAATCACAAGGATTAGAAGGAAAGCGATCAGAGATTAAGAATCAATGAAAATGACGCAAACAATGGAGCCATCGCATCCCTGCAAAATCAAATGATTGCGATGATGAGTCTGATACAAGGCATCACAATTAATAATACAGGAGCGAAAAAAGGGCAGGTCAGCGCAATTACTCAAACGACCGCAAGTTGTGTCATTTGCGGAGATGCTCAACCGATGGAGAAATGCCCAACAAACCCACAGTCGGTATACTTCATGAGAGATAATCCCTATTCCAATACATATAACCCTGGGTGGCGAAACCATCCAAATTTTGTGTGGAAAAATCAACAGCAAAATTTTCAACCTATGGCACAAAAAGGAGGGCCACCTAGATTTTTCCCGCAGAACAACGGTCCAATGCAATGCCAAGCTAGTAGTTCACAACCACTGCAATCTTTGTCCTGAGAGAACTTGCTGAAGCAATACATTGAGAAAAATGAACAGATCATAGTCCAACTATAAATTAATCCCTCTCAAGCCAGTGAGAGGGTGAGGCCTCATTGTTCAAGACCTAGAATCAGCTATTACAAGAGCAATTCATCTGCTTGAAGGAACTCTTTTACAAGAGTACCTCTGAGTGGAAATAGATCTTTCCAATTCATTGTGATAGAATTTCTACTTATACATTCACATAAACGAATATGCATTAACAACACTAGATTACTAGCATGCTTAAAGAATAAAATGCAAGAGACCGAGAGAACATGCTAGTTGAAGACTTTCTTCACTTGAGATCTCGCTCTCTCCGCGAACAAACTCCTCTTGCTAGAACGTTAGACAATCATTCAGCAACTCTCCTATCGTCTACCACGAACGGCTTTGCACGAACACCAAGACAGGGTTCTTTTTCTGTGGTAGTGTAATTTGTTTGGGCAGGGTTCAAGGTTCTACTCGCATATGCAATGGGGTGTAGTATTGTTTTCTTCTTTTGCGTCAGCACCGCCCCCATCGCATAACTGCTTGCATCGCACATTAGTTCAAAGGGTTGTGTCCAGTCCGTTGCGATCAACATAGGTGCGATTATTAATGTGTTCTTCAGTATCTTGAATGTGTTGAGGCATTGTTCATCAAAGTCAAATGTTCTTTCTGCCTCTAACAACGCACTCAATGGTCGTGCAATCTTCGAAAAGTCCTTTACAAAACGTCGGTAAAAGCCTGCATGTCCTAAGAAGCTCCTGACAACCTTCACATTTACTGAAGGTGGGAGCTTTTCAATCGCCTCAATCTTCGCCTTATCCACCTCCAGCCCATCCTTGGAGACTTTGTGCCCGAGCACAATACCTTCTTTCACCATGAAGTGGCACTTCTCCCAGTTCAGCCCATACACCGAGAAGTCGTCCATGAAAATTTCTACAGAATCTTTAAGATACTCATAAAAGATGGCCATCATACACCTCTGGAATGTGCTCAACGCATTGCATAGGTCGACGACATGTGTCAAAGCGCAAATGTTCCATAGGGCAGGTCGAACGACATGCGTCAAAGCGCAAATGTTCCATCATCAGGATCAATCATGATTTGGTTGTAGCCTGCATATCCATCCAAAAAGTAAAAATAATCATTTTCTACTAGGCGGTCTAGCATTTGGCCAATAAAAGGCAAGGGGAAATGATCATTCTTCATCGCCGCATTTAGTTTCCGGAGGTCCATGTAGATTCGCCAACCAGTGACGGTCCTCATCGATATTAGTTCATTATTTGCATTTGGGACTACCATCATCCATCCTTTCTTTGGCACACGTTACACGGGGCTGACCCACGTGCTATCGGCGATTGGATAGATAATCCCTGTGTCTAACCATGTGATTATCTCCTTCTTCACGACCTCATGCATCACATGGTTTAGTTTGCGTTGATGTTTGATCGATCCTTTTTATTCTCCTCGAGACATATCCTGTGCATGCAATATGCGGGGCTGATTCCTCTAATGTCTGCTAGCGTCCAGCCTATTGCTTTTATGTACTTTTTCAGAATGCTCAGCAGTGCATTCTTTTGATCTTCTTGAAGCGCAGATGAAATTATCATTGGTACCGTTTCATTTTGCCCCAGAAAAGCATACTTCAGGTGGTTTGGCAAGGTTTTCAACTCTACTGTCAGTGGTTGTTCCAAGGATGGATTTTGTGTTTTTCTTTCATCATTCATCATCAGCTTTTCTTCTTTCGTTGTTGTTTCTCCGATCGCATGGCAGGTTACTATGGATGCGGTCACATCCTCTCTTTCATCTTCATCTTCAGACTTTTCTTCTTCATACAAACTGGGTTTATTATCGGAATTTGTGAGGTCTTTTTCTTCCGGGTACTTCATGGCTCTGATAATATCAAACCTGATCTTCTGTCCGTTCACGCTCAGTGTGATCTCTCCTTTATACACATCAATCTGAGCGCGACCAGTTGATAAAAATGGTTGTCCCAAGATGATGGGTACATTCTTGTCCGCTTCATAATCAAGGATGATAAAGTTTGTCGATAATATAAATTTGTTAATCGAGACCAAGACATCTTTCATCTTTCCTTCTGGATGGACAAAGAACCTATCAGCTAGCTGGAAAGTCACCGTCGTGGGTGCCAGTTGCCCCACATTTAGCTGCTTAAAAATTGAAAGAGGCATTAAGTTGATACTGGCCCTAAGATCGCAAAGCGTTTGACCAATGTATAACCTGTCGATCGAGCAAGGTATTGTGAAACTTCCGTGGTCGCGCATTTTTGGTGGAATAATGGTTTTTGCCCATTGTGTTAACGCCACCGTTGTGAACTTACTTGTACTTCTTTTCTTCGTCACCATGTCCTTCAGAAACTTTACATACTTTGGCATTTGTTCAATCCCTTCAGTGAAAGGGATGTTGATATGTAATTGTTTCAGCATGTCCATGAAGTGATGATATTGCACTTCATCATTTTTCTTCTTCTTAAGTCTCTGGGGGAATGGTGGCAGCTGTATTTTCACGGTTTCCTACTCTATCGACTTAGAAGTGGATGCAATATCCGGTTCCATCATCTTCTATTCTTCTGATTCTTCTTGAGTCAACGGGGTCTGTGGTTTCATCACAACTGGAATAGTCCGGCTTGGCTCATTTTTCTCTCCCGCCACTGTCTTTCCACTTTGCAAAGTCACAACTTGACATTGCTCCTTTTCGTACTCCCTGGATTGCGCGGGAGTTCAATAGAACTCAGCAATGCCCCTTGTGGTCTACTTTTGAGTTCACCCGCAATTTGTCCTATATGAATTTCAAGATTGCAGATAGACGTCGCTTGATTCTGGAGCACTGTTTCATTCTTCTCAATATACTGCTTCAGTAAGCTCTCCAGAGATAAAGATTACGGCGCCTGCGAACTACTAGCTTGATTTTGTGGTTGACCGTTTGTTCGGGGGAAAAATCCTGGCGGCCCTTCTTTTTGCACCATTGGTTGAAAATTTTGTTGTTGATTTTTTCACGTGAAGTTAGGGTGTTTTCTCCACCCAGGGTTGTAAGTATTGGAAAAAGAATTATTTTTCACGAAGTAAACAGACTGTGGGTTCCTCGGACACTCTTCCATTGGATGGCCTTCTCTGCAAGTGGTACAACTTGCACTCGTTTGATCGATTGCGTTGACGTGCCCCTATGCATTCCTGGGCTGCTGATTGCAATTCCTTGTATTAAGTTCATCATCGTATTCATTTGGTTTTGTAGGGATGTGATGGTCCCATTGCTTACGTCACTATCTTTAATTCTTAGTCGTTGATCACTTTTTTTCCAGTCTTCATGATTTTTCAAAATGCGATCAAGTACATTCTTAGCCTCGTCGTATGTCTTGTCAAGAAGACCTCCAGCTGCTGGTGCATTGGCAGCCATCTGCGATATAGGGTTCAAACTGTGGTAGAAAATTTCCATTTGGAGACAAGCAGGTAAGCCATTGTGCGGACAATCCCGCACCAGTCGTTTAAACCTCGCCCAGGCGTCACTGAGCGATTCGTCGATATCTTGTTCAAAATTTGTGATAAGCTTCCTCCATCTTGTGTTTTCTTTCGAGGGGGAGTATTTCTTCATGAACTTTTCCACTACCTGTTCCCATGATGTAATCTCCCTTGGTTCGAGTGAATAACCCATTTCCGTGCTTGGTCACACAGTGAAAATGGGAATAGCATAGTCAAACCTCCTCAGCGGAGATTTTTGGGAACACAAACGTATTACAGATTTCAATAAAACTCTAAAGGTGGGCGTGTGGATCCTCGCCACGCCTACCGCCAAACTATTCAACAGTTTGAATCATCTGCAGCATCACCGACTTCATCTCAAACCTCGATCCGTCCAAGGCTAGCCTCATGATTCCTGGTGAGAAATCATAAAGGTTGGGTGACACATAGTCCCGGATGGGCCTATTGTGGTCGCTCGCCAAGAGGATGGGGTTCGACATGATATTATTTTCATTTGGTGCTCTGTCTTCCAGTTGCTCCGCCATGTTGGGATTTCTCTCTTATTGTTGATGTAGGCAGTTTTCTCTTCTTCTTCTTCGGAAAGTTCTCTTAATCTCTGGGTCGTAATTGGGCTCAAGAACTTGTCCTTCACTCACATGATGCCCGCTTCTTCCCTTACCAAAGGAGAGGTAGTGCACAGAGATGGAAAACTGCAAAGAAAATAAAAAAGTTACCGTTAGCACAATATGTACTGTCGTAGTCCCCAACAATGGCGCCAAAAACTTGATGCATTCGTGAATATGATGAAATAATGGTGTATATTACAATGGTGGTGTATGTGTTGTACATGCAAGTTTTCCTAGTAAAATCCAAGTATAAATCCTATTAGGTTGCCTGGTAAGCCCAAGGTTGAACACAGGGACTACGGAGATAGTATGTGACGATAATTTTATATTCCTTTGCAGTGACAAACAAAACAATAAGTTGGTTGGTATGTTTGGTTAAAGTGTAAATTCTATATGGCGGAATTAAGAAAGAGTTAATAACAGCGAGAGTTACAATGAGTATGCAGGGAATGGGTTGAGAAGGGATTTAGCTAACACTTCCTAAGATTGTATTCACGTTATGCGATCATGACACACATACAACAACAGGTCATCTCCCAATGCAAATGCTATGGCTCCTAATTTTAGGACGCATGCGATGTATACGATGATGTCTATAGGACATATATCTAAGCCTCTATTCTTGTCTACGCGATGATGAATGACACACACATACACAAGGCGACCGCATACTATCATAACCTATTTCTAGGGTGCATGCGATGCATGTTAGCAAACAGAACTTATCTCTAAGTTTCTATCTCTTGCTTATGCGGTTCTAATCTGACTTTCTCAAGCCTAGATTCTAACTTAGCTCTCTTAAGTCTAGGTTCTTTCTTTAGACTCTCTCTCAAGTAGCTCTAAAGGGGTGATGGATGCATACATAAGACAAGATGATCGCATAAAATGAAGATCTTAGGTCATGCTAGCTAAGTGCTTCTCAACCTATTCGGAAGTTTAGTTACTCATGCGTAATGTAAAGATAGTGAACAGATGTAGAGATGCAAATTTCATTTTATAAATGAAATCAGAATACAGAATGACAGTGGAAAGTAAGGATAGGGGGCTTGGTAGTAATGTCTTGCTTCCCAAGGCTGTTACACTGTGTTTTTCTCTACTCTGCCCAAAAGAATGTTCTTGCTTTCGCAAGAGTCGGCCCTTTCTCCATTCTCAACGCTTTCTGGCACTCTCTCGAGTTGACCAGGAACGATCTTTCGATGTCTTCAATTCTTCACTTACCTTCGCCTCTAAGTATATAAAATTACAAACTCCGGCTATCTATGTATATGCCAGAAAAGAACTCTAAAATTCTAACTGCTAAAATCCAGCGGAACTGGAACGGGGCTTTTTCAATGAAGGTGGCCTTCGGTATTTATAGAGCTTCAGGGTGAAGGAATTTTCTCTCAAATGATTGCACTTATGGGATGTCATTAAATCTCTGTCTGATGTGCCGATTAATTGTCACCGAAAAGTTGAGTGTACTTTCTACAGTGTAGTCGTTAACGACTTGTCAACTAAATTTGGATTCGACCGTCATCAGCTTTCTGTCCCATCGTGATTTATTAAGCTTTCACCTTGATGCGTCGTCTCGATGCGTCCACCTTCTTGAGTAGATCTTCATGAATTCATACGATCGCATAGCTTTGTGGTCGTAATCTTCTAATGCACTCGGATACTGAATTTCTTGGATCGCAATTTTGCCTTGCGCCAATGCATTTTCCTGCACAAAATACATAAATTAGCTTCTTTAATGCAATTGGCGCATGCGATCGCAATTTTCTCAACTTAATGCTTCTTGTCACAATTTTACATATTTTTACCATCGTAATCCTACATTGTTTTATATCTATGCGTTGTAATAACGTGCATTTCTGCCCATTATCAAGCTTCACAAGAAGGAATTCACTTCTTCCCTACTGTTAGGATAAGTAGAGAAATTGCTCTCTTAAGGGTTGTTTTCGGGCTTGAATAATGTGGCTTCATGCCCTCTCCTGGCTCGAGAGGAATTTTGATTATAGTTGGACTATAACTTATTGTTCATTAGAGGGTTCAGTGGTACTTAAGGAGTTAGATGTGATTATAGGGGTAAAATGATAATTTTGGCCTAGCTGTACTTACGAGCAATTTGTGAAGGGTCAACGTGCTGTTAATTAGTTATATCCAATAGATACATAAATATATCTGTAGTGCAAAGAGTGCAGTTGTCAATTTTTAGTGGAGTGACCGAAAATTAATCGAAGTTGATTAATGTAATTAAAAGAGTTTATTAATTAATCAAGTACCATTGAAGTTTCAATCTATAGGTCCATAAGGTCCCCTCATTAGCTCAATTGGGATTAAATGAGAATCGAATTAATTTTGGATTAATTCGAATTGTTCAAATCAATAAAGGAAATTAATTATATAAGATATAATTAATATAAAATTAATTATTTGATATATAATTAATATAATGTATATGATATATTATAATATAAAGTTTTATTTGAGAGAGAATAAATATTTGAATATGATTAAAATATGAATGATATGAATGTGATTCATATAAAAACTATAGGTTAAATTTAATATGACTATGATTCGTATTAAATACTATAGGTTAGAAGAGAGATTAGTAAACTATAGATTATATTATATGTGATATAATATAAAATATAAGTTATGTGTTATATTAGATATAAATATGATTTGATATTTATATGTATTAAATTAGTTTATATATATATATATTAATTAATTATTAATTAAAATTCAAAATTATTTTTTTGAATTTTCAAATTAAATAATGGGGAGGGAGTTATTTATCTCATCATATACGTGAAATTAGTTTCACGATAGAAAGATGAGAGATACATGATTCCTTCTTCTTCTTCTTCTTCTCCCATGCATCTTTGAAGGATTGTGAAAAAGAAGAAAAGCCACTCTATGTTTTTTGCTCTAAAAAATAAAATACCCTTCCCTCTCCAAATTAATCTTAAAGCCCACAAAACTCTCAAGATTCTCTACCCCTCGAGAATAACGAGGTTTTCGTGTTGTAGTGTCCATAATTTGGAGATCTGTTGTTATGTTTTTCTGGTTGTTCGTGAGATCATTCGAAGAGTTCGTTGATTTCGTGACTTAGAGGGAAAGTGAAGAATTTCGTCTTCAAGGACAAGTACTCTTCATCCCTTACTTCCTCTCCAATTTTTTGTGTAAATTCATGCTTAATTAGAACAAATGTTTACGTCTCTATCCTCCATATGTTCATATGTTTTGTAAAATGAAAATTGGGACATCGATGCTTCCGCAATGGGTATTCACATACTATTTCACTATGGTCATCCTAATGAAATGTAAGTCTCTTCAAGTAACAATGTTATAAAGAGAGACTAACCATCTCGCAATCCGGTTGTAACGCGTTTGGATTGACGATATAAATTGCTCACAATGATGCGATACTACTTCTAGTTATGTGTTAATTATGGATGTTCATGTAGTATGCCATGCGTTGTCACAAGTTTCCTTACGATGGAACCAAGTGTAATTCCACCACAAGTTTCTCGATGCGATCCGAGGTCTAACACGGGGACTGGTTTAGGTTATTGTGGTACGTTCATGATATATGCGACCAAGTTTTCAATCTTTAAAAATGAGTTTGTATAAGTATATAAATTATAATAAAATAAAGGAAAGCAGTAAAGATGCGATAAAAACATAAAAATACAGTAAATCTAAGCTAGATGATACAAGATACAGACATCATGTACAAGATGCTGGGATTAAGGCTGGCTGTGAAAGTTACGCAAAGACGTGGGATGCAGCGACAAGTCTTATGAACAGAATAGAAAGAGAGAGACAAATAATACAAACAACGTAAGTTTTTAATTGGATTGAAGGTACAAATACTATTTCACTCTTCTTTTAGCGTACACCTCTCAGTGATCAGCTGTGCTCCCACATGTCTATGGTGAAACAGAGACTAACGTAATGAACGCAAGGTTGCTTCCATGTCTGGAAGTACTACTCGCTTTAGTTAACGCATTCTCCTGACCTTCTCTCGATAGATCAGAATGACACCTTCACTTCTGCTCTCACAAGTGAAGATGTCGTCTAGCATGCTTTAGTTAAATGTATTTTATATCTTTAATACAGATTAAGTTCTTAGTGATTCATATTGCTCATCAAGGGGTTAAGAGACATCATGGAGAAAGTGATTGGTGGGTGAACGGAAATAAACAAAGAATAGTAAATAGAAGTTATCGAAACATTTAATATTTCTACTAAGCATTTGATACATGGTGTATGAATGAAGAGATAAAGAAAACATGAAATACACAATGAAAGAGAGATAGAACAGATACAAACAAGTGCCAATGTCTTGGCACAGATTTAATGGAGATTTGCTTGCCGGATAGGATAGATTTGATGGTAGGAAGAGCTTCCCCTCTCAGGCTTGCTCTATCGGTAGCAGGGATCTTTGCACAGAGCTTCCGATCGGGAGTTTGGCAGGTTGGATCTGATATTCACCTCTCGGCCTTATCTCGTCTTCTTCTCGGATTTCTTCTCTCAAGTACTCAGCTCAGCCTTTTCTCTACAATCTAGCAGCACTTAGCCCCGTATCAAGTAGCATACCTTTTCTCTGAAATCAATGGGGTATTTATAGGTGCAGATATTTGACTTCGACCTTGTGGTCCTCATTCATGGTTATGGTAATTCTGAAGATGGAGGGATAATATTCCTTCTATTATGCAATCAGACCATCAATTCTGTACAACCGTTAGTTGTACACGTGTCTCAATCCTCCGCTCTTGCGTTGCTCAGCTGCATCTTTCGATCATAGGTTCGCATGCGGTGTTGTTTTTATTACTGCATGCAGTTGAAACACAGCTCTAGATCGACTATTGCATTGCCCGTCATTGCTGTAATCGTCTCTTCATTGTTGATTGACGGGCGCAATGTGACAGAGATGCGTTGATTAGTCTCTTGTGATCCTTGAGCGCAAGCGGTGACTTGGTCTCCTACAAAACAGAGTAAAGTTTGGCTTGTCTTCCATCTTTTTGGTGTTAGTGGGTGTAATCGCAAACATTTATAATTATTGCAATACTAGGCTAATTTTCATACTATTGGTGCATAATTACTAACTTTTGGCCGCAATATCTAGATAAAGTGGCATAAATAACTTGTATTTCTACAAGTTATCACACCCCCAAATTTAGATATATGCTTGTCCTCAAGCATATCTTCTACTAAGGCAATCATGCTCAATTCTTATCCTATATTTTTGCGACTATTGGTTGCTCCAAATGTTACACTTGGGCACATTACTTGATATCAAAATTTCTTTCTATCCTTGCTAATTCGTAGCAAGCCCTACTTTATTTTTCTATATAACAAAATTTTGCTCAAAGATGCTTTTCTAGTTTTCAAAATAGAATGTTTATCTCTTCTTTGTCTAAACAACTTGATGTATCTATATGCGGTGAGCAAAAATTTGCGTCATTTATTTAGAGACTGTTGATCATGGTTATACTCTTCATTTTGGCTTGTCCTCACGGGTGTCATGCGAACATCCAACTACGGTTGTGTGCCAATTTCAACTTTAACTCATGATATTCAGAGGAGTTGTCTCTTGCATTCTTTTATTTTTCTCTTATTTTTTTTTTTTTGTTTCTTTTCATACTGCGTTGTTCTTGGAAACCCACCTTCATTTTGGCTTGCTCCTACGGGTGTCATTTGAATATCCAACTACGAGCAGGCTTCTTTCACAACTAAACTCTTATCAGGTGGGGAATAATTTTGAGGTTTTCCCTTGCACTGACATTGGAGTCTTGCATAATTTTTTTTTCTTTTTGAATATGAAAATGGACGCATTTTCTTAAATACTGCATATTCTTGATCTCATCTGCTCAGACCTTCCCCACCCCCAAATTTAAAGATGAGTAAGGTCTTTGTTGCATTGTTTGGATAGACTAGACAAACACTTAGAAGAAAATTTCAAAAAGAAGGTTTGAGCAGAACTTTGAAAGATAAAAGGTAAAGTACTGCTAAACTAAGAGTTAACTAAGTGTTAGTCAGAATTTACTAAGTATGTGAAATGATTCTAAGTGTAAATATATAATACATCATAGCCACACAATGGAGATCGTAAAAATAAAATATTAAGAATGTCACAAAAATTAACAAAGGAAGATAAAGAATGAGGCCAGGCAAAAAGTAGAGGGAATATATACTCTGATTGTATTGACTATTAACAAAGTATACAAATAGGTTAAAAATGAACCCATTACAAAAAAATTTCTATTGCATGTGCAAGAGTCAAAGAATTTGATTAACTTAAGAATAATAAAAGAATTAAATTCAAATAATGAATGGCCGCATAAAAAAAAAAACTCAAATTGGAAGAAAGAGTAAACATTAAGGCTGAGGAGCAGGGGGATCCGGTAGGGGATGTTGAGGTGGCACAACAGAAGCATCATCAAATAGTAAGTGCTACCTTAGATGCAGAGGCACCATCGAACCATGCAGATAGGCGGTAAGAAAGTTGAAATACTCTTGATTGCGCTCCACTATCTGCCTTTGGTTTAGGAAGATTCTATGCATACTGCGCAAGATATTGATGAGTGCTTCCCTTGAAGTCACAGCACTGCGTTGAATCTCATCAATGCGCTCCATTGCTACCTCAAATCGATGATTGAAGAAGTGATGCTGCTGGGATACAAGTTCTTGCTGTTGAGAGAAGAGGGTTTTCATTTCAACTAACTCAGCAGCCAAGGAGATGGAGGATGGTTGCGCCTGCGATGTCTCGCCAGAACTGTTTTGGAGTTGGGCATATGTGCCTTCACCCAAATCGTGTGGGTCATCAACTTGCGGCAGTGGGATGGTGGGGTGCTATGATGAAGTTGTCGGTGAAGGTGGGGGCTACTGGGTGAATAACAGGAGAGTTGGGGACAAGAGAAAGGTTTGTAAAATGTTCGTGTAAAGGGGAAGAGGGTTGCGCCGGCGGGCTTGGAGGGCTTGGAGATTAGATAACTAAGGGAAGAGGGTTTGTGGGCTCTGGATCTTGCGCTGGTGACTCATGAACCCTTTCTTTTCCTTTATCTTCTCTTCGTCTTTTTTTTAGTCTGGATTCTTGCGGCGCATTCAAATCGATCGCAGGTCTCTTTGCTGGCAGCTCGGGGCAATGCAGAGGATCCTTGAGGAGCATCCTCAAAATTTTGATGTTGATGAGGCCGTGGACTTCTGGCATGGGCTCCTCATCAATGCCTACACCCACAGTTAGGCATAAACTTGAGACGATCCACGGGAAGAAGTACTGCCCCCATATATGCCCCACCAATGCTCTAATCTGCCCTGCGATCAACCTTCCCACGTTGATAGGAATGCTACAAGCAATACAGTATGTGGCCATTACCTGATCCCTTGATACAGTTCTATCGTGCGTTGTTGGGATCAGCCGCTTCTTGACCAGATAAACCCAGAGCCTTCCCTTTGGTAGCAAAGACTTGGACTCCAAGGTGCGGATGACTTTAAGTGAGACCGACCATCGTATGCCCGGTTGCTTAGTACCCTCAGTGCGTCTGCCATCAGTTCTTCTGTAGGATCATCAATAATCTTGTTCCCTGGTGCATCAGAGTTGTCCTTCATCTTATATAGCTCATTGATGTCCTTTGTGCTGAAGTGTACTATCTCTCCCTTAAAAGTCATCGCATCCTTATTTTCGTGCAGATGCCCGCGGTAAAAGTTCCGCACTACCTGAGGCACGATGATGAATGGCCACTGACAGAACGTGTCTCACCCATGGTCCACAATGACGCTTGTGATGAGGTCAGGTAGTGGGGTAGGCACAGGGTAGAAGCCAATCTCGATCAATATGTCATCATTTTCTTTTCTTTTTGATGACTGCTTCTTGGCCGATGCGGGCTCGCTGCTTTCTACTACGTCCTTGCCTTTTGCCTGTGCAAGACAGACTGCTTACCTTAGTCTCTTTTCCCGCTCGATGCGTTGTTCTTTTTTCTCGCGTTCAGCGATTTCTTTGCCCTTGCTCTTATATAAGCGCTTCTTGTTAGCTTCGCGCTTCCTCCTCTTATTTTTCAAAAACAGTCTCTCCTCTTCTTCCTTCTTCCTCCTCTTTTATTCTTCTTCTTCTCTCTCTTCTCTCTCAAACTCATCTTCAAACTGCTCAGAGGCCAGCAATAGGCGTTGTTCCTCCTCACGCTTCTGGATCCCTTCAAGTCGGGCAAGCTCATTGTTGCTTCGCATCTCCTCAAACTCCAATCTTCTTCTTCTATTCCACTCTGCGATGATGAGCTTGCCCCTCTTCATCTTTTCTTGCTTCTCTTCTTTTTCTTTTATTTTTCTCTCCTCCTCTTCCAAAGCTAAAATAAAAATTTGAGGGTCGATGTTGGACCCTTGCTGCGTATTCTCCCTACGACGCCGCATTAGGGCGGTTCCCTCTGTTTCTTCTCCTTTATCTGATGCAACCAATTGTGTTACTATCGGTTGCGGCGATTCCATCAGTTGCGCCGTTTTCCCCCTATCCTCCCTTACGGAGGTTGATTCTCCATCCTTCTCAAGGCTTGCAGCCCTTTGCCTTTCCTTTTCCTCTTCTTTCTCGGCTTTTTCTGGCAGCACACCCGCTACAACCTCCTCCATCGCAATGTCAGGGGTTACTAATGCGACCTCCACTTCCCTGGCCTTTTCGACTATGATCTCTTCTTCTTCTCTTTGCTTGATCGCAATTTCCTCATCTTCTCTTCTTGGAGGCTCTTCATAATTTTCTGCGATGAAAGTCGCCTCCTGAGTCTCTAGAACCCAGACATCATTTTCCTTTTCTTCTTCTTCAACCACCACCACTTCATCATTTATTGTTTCATCTGCCACTACTGCCACCTCCTCCTCCGTAGGCAGTGGTTGGTTTATAACCCCTACCTCGGGTCATCCACCTTCTTGCTTCAAAGTACTGAGGATGTTGCCAAACACCTCCGTATCATCTCGTCTCTTCCTTTCGCTTTCAGTGGAGACGGAAGGTGTAGGCATGCTCTCGGTGCTTCCTTCACTCTTGAACGCAGGAGGCCTAACGGCGAAAGGGGTTCTCCGGGTTCTTTCAGCGAGTCTGGATACAGTGGGGGCTTGGGTAGTAAGCCAGCGACTGGCAGCCAGGAATGCTGCCTCTCGCATGGCTGCTTGGTTAGGGGTGGAAGGTGAAGTGGATTGGTTTGGGGTTTGGTCAGCCATGGAATCGAGCTTGGAAAGGTCTGATGAGAGTTCGAGTTTATGGGGAGAAAGAACGATTCAGAATGCAAAACACTAGGGTTTCTGAGTTTGCCAACATAGGGTAAAGGATTTCCACGAAGAGGGAGGCTGTATTTATAGGTTGGGCCGTGGTGGAGCTCACGTGATTTTCACGGCGACTAGCCTCAAGCATCTCAACAGACGCGTCGTTCCACCTCTCTCATTTATGGATTTTCAGATAAAGCGTCCTTTCGTTTGCCAAGTCATAATTGCTTGGGGATATGAATCGATTAGACTTCTTCCCACATTGCCAAACGACTTTTTCTTTAATATTTTATTTGAATGGACGCATGATAAAGCATAACGCATTGTGTTCACTAACGCAACTGTATCTTTGCAAAGGACGGGCAACAACGCATATATCCCCGCAACACACCCCTTAACCAACGCATTTCTGGAGGATACCTCAACATCGTGCATTTGGCTAAGGATGAGCAAAGGACACATGCAAGTGCAACACATCCCTCAACTCAACATAGTTGAGTTAGGTGAACGCAAGGCATTTCTAGTTGGTTTGGGATGCATCCATTGTCGTCTTGCTTTCTTGTTGTTAATTGTTGTATTCTTTTTTTTTTATTTACATTTTTTCATCAGCGCAAGTGCTGAGACTTGCGGTGATACATTTTTCTTTATTACTCAATCATTCAGAATTTAAAGCACACGCAATGATTACAAAAAGTCAAAAAATTAAAGATAGGACCTAATTAAATGCACAGAAGTAAATGGAGAAATAAATTCATAAAGTCAAAATTTGAATTAAATGAAGCATTTAAGATAGAATTCAGAAATTAAAGAGACGAGAATTCAATAAAGTAGTTTTAAACATAGTATCGAGATATGGATCGAAAATTATGTTGTCTTTGGTGATCACAATCCACATCTCCATAGGTGGTCAGGCTTGCCTGCTCAATGTCTTTAGGGACATTGCTCCTTCCCTATAGATCCCGCGGCTTCTGAATTGCTGGGCAGTGTTCCAGGTGTTCGACTTCTTAGCTCAGAGGCCAGCTGGCCCACTTGGATCTCTAGATTCCTTATAAAGGATGCTTGTGCTTGCATCATTGCATCATTCTTATCCATATATTTCTTTAGCAGCGTCTCTAGCGAGCCTCCCGAGGTGTTAAATGATGATGATGGTTGCTAGTTATGCGGTCTTGATTGCCCCTGATTGTGGTGAAATGGAGGATTTCCTCTACTGCCCCCTTGATGGTTCATTGGCCCTCCTAGGTTGGGATTGCCACCCCACCCGAAGTTAGGATGGTTCCTCCAGCCCGGATTGTAGGTGTTGCTGAAGGGGTTGTTCTGGATAACACATACTTGCTGAAGATTCATCCATCAGCTCCGTGAGCCCTTCCACAATTGACGCAACTGATTGCGGCCACTTGAGCCGGCGCAGCGGGTTCGTTGATTATGGAGCAATGACTCCTTGATTAATTGCCATTGATTGGAGGATCAAGGTCACTGTGGCCATCTGGGCGGCCAACGTGGTCATTTCTCTGCAGGGACAATGGCTGTTTCAATTTTTCTTCTATCGGCTCTTCGGCCTCCATATCCATCATCTATCCAGTCATCCATATTCCGCGAGATGCGGTCGAGGATGACTTTGGCCTCTGTGTATGTATTGTCCATAAAACCTCCTGCCGCGGAGGCGTCAGCAACAACCTACGTTGTTCTGTTTAGGCCATTATAGAATGTTTCCATCAAGACACAATCGGGAATCCCGATATGCGGGTAGTTTTTCATCAATCTTCTGAATCGCACCCAGGCAGTGCTCAGGGTCTCATTCTTCTTTTGTTCAAAGTTCAGCACATCCTTTCGTCTTCTTATGTTGACTGCAGGTGGGAAGAACTTTTTCATTAACTGCTCCACCAACTGTTCCCATGAAGTGATCTCGTTGGGCTCCAGTGAATAAGCCCACCTCTTAGCCTCGTCCCTCAAGGTGTAAGGGAACAGACACAATCTTATATTTTCTAGGGTGACGCCAGGTAGGGAGAAATTGCCACACATCTCGACAAAACTAGTCAGGTGGGCATGTGGGTTTTCACCTTGCAGACCCCCAAACTGCCCAGCGTTTTGAATCATTTACAACATGACCAGCTTAATCGCAAAACGTGCATTCTCCTCCACAGTCGGCCTCGAGATTCCAGGCGAAAAATCATACAGGTTGGGTGCTGCATAATTACGCATTGGGATGTTGCGATCGGCCGCCAAGAAGACAGGATCCTGAGCTGGTCGAACAACCCCTTGGTTTACCACTGGCACCGCGTTATCATTATTGTCCGCCATGCTGGCTGCCTTCTTTCGCCGAATTCTGTTTTGACGTACCCTTGTGCGAAAAGTTCGCTCGATCTTAGGGTCAGCTAAGAATTCTGGTTCAGCACCAGTACTCCTAAACCGTCAGGCTGCTCTCCACGTTGAACAGCCAGTACAATGAGATCTGTCCTGCAAAATACCAAAACACACTCAAACAATAAACTGTTAACCATGTCCCCGGCAACGGTGCCATAAACTTGTAACGCGTTTGGATTAACGATAGAAATTGCTCACAATGATGCGATACTACTTCTAGTTATGCGTTAATTATGGATGTTCATGTAGTATGCCATGCGTTGTCACAAGTTTCCTTACGATGAAACCAAGTATAATTCCACCGCAAGTTTCTCGGTGTGATCCAAGATCGAACACGGGGACTGGTTTAGGTTATTGTGATACATTCATGATATATGCGACCAAGTTTTCAATCTTTAAAAATGAGTTTGTATAAGTATATAAATTGCAATAAAATAAAGGAAAGCAGTAAAGATGCGATAAAAACATAAAAATACAATAAACCTAAGCTAGATGATACAAGATACAGACATCATGTACAAGATGCTGGGATTAAGACTGGCTGTGAAAGTTATGCAAAGACATGGGATGTGGCGACAAGTCTTATGAACAGAATAGAAAGAGAAAGACAAATAATACAAACAATGCAAGTTCTTAATTGGATTGAAGGTACAAATACTGTTCTGCTCTTCTCTTGGCATACACCTCTCAGTGATCGGTCACATTCCCACATGTCTGTTGTGAAATAGAGACTAATGTAATCAACGCAAGGTTGCTTCCATGTCTGTTGCTTCCATGTATGGAAGTACTACTCGCTTTAGTTGACGCATTCTCCTAAGCTTCTCTCGATAGATTAGAATGACACCTTCACTTCTGCTCTCACAAGTGAAGATGCCGTCTAGCATGCTTTAGTTAAATGTATTTTATATCTTTAATACATATTAAGTTCTTAGTGATTCATATTGCT
>NW_028326434.1:0-12581 GCF_027475165.1 Benincasa hispida
AAAATAAAATACTGCAAATAATTATTTAGATTAAATTTTATCTTTCAATTAACTCTACTGTAAAATTAGAACATAATTTAAAAATATTATCTCGAAGTTAGAATTTTGATTCCTTTCTATTTTGTATAGGAAGAAGAATCTCTTTTCAAGAATATATTATCGTTGGTGATAACATTGATTTGATTGGAAAAGTGTTACTAATTAAGAAGGATGGTCACTTCACATTTATGTCTATGTTGTCATGGCCCAAAGAACGATAAAAGGCTCAACCCTATATTTTTCTTTGGAAAAAACTTTTAATTGTTCATCATCTTTTGTGTCAGTATTTAATGAAATTGTGTCACGTGATACATTTTTTAATAAAATATTTTATATATTTTGTGAATAAACGAAAGGAGAATAAGAAGAGGTTGCACCTAATCATTCACTTTTTTATTTTATAAAATAATGTTAAACTATAAAATTTCTTAATTAAAATCAGGTTAAAAATCACTTTTAATCCATAAACTTTTATAAAAGTAAAAATTTAGTCCAAGAACTTTAATTTATAATAATTTAGTCCTTGTATTTTCAATTTTGTAGTAATATAATCATTGGACTTTAGTATGTAACAATTTAATTGTTGTAATTTAAAATTTGTAATGATTTAATCCTTATTGTAGAAATCATTGTTAATGATTGATGAGATTTTTTTGCATAAATAAACTGATAAACTAATTAAAGACTTTTTTTTTTTTTTTTGTAAATAGAAAGTTGGCATCATCAAATAATAAGAATTGAAGTCTATTTTTGATAAAATATTTTTATGTTAGCAACTGAATTGTTACAAATTTGAAAGTACAAAGACTAAATTGTTAGAAAATTAAAAGTATAAAAACTAAATCATTATCAATCAAAGTTTAGAGACTAAATTGTTATTTGCATGAAAGTTTAGAGACTAGAAGTGTTTTTAAATCTTAAAATTACCGTTGAACTTGTTTTAAAAAATAAAAGTAAATAAATAAATAATAGCTTGAAGTTTGTACTTTATATAAACCTAAAAGTTTAAAAAATAATCTAAAAAGTTTAGGAAAAAAATTTAAAATTACCCTTAGTTTTGGATGGGACTATTAATACTTGATTTAAAAAATAACCATGAACTTTCAAAAAAAATTTTAAAAAAATACCCTTAAACTTAAGAAAAAGTTTAAAAATAACCTTAGTGTTAGTATATGAACAAAAATTATTAATACGTCGTTGCAAAAATATCAATAAACTTTCAAAAGTTGTATTAGTATTCTTCATCTTTCAAAAAAAGTTTTAAAAATTGTCATTACTGCTTATGTAACACCCTCTTCCATATCTTTTCAGCTTCAATTATCTATGACCTAACACTTCCTATTTCCCTTTTTTTTTTTCTCTTTCTCAACACAACCCTTTGACTTCCATTCTTCGTTCCCATCCTTTGAACATTTTTTTGTCACTCATTTTGTTACTTCATGTTAACTGTTTAATCTTTGTTTGCCTACAAAATTATAGTAAGAAGAAAGTGAATAGTTAAACCACTAAATGATCTTATGACTTAAATAGTTAAATGTTTCAACAAGATTGCATGTTAGGTAGTTGATGAGTGTGTTATAATATGTCATTTGAGTTTAATACACAAAAAAGAGATACATGGATGTTATAGATTTTTCTACCATGTATAAATTTTTAAACAATAACTTATAAATATTAAAAAAGAAAATCAAAGTCATGAATCATTTTTATAATTTTGAAATCAACAAATATTCTGATGATATGTCAAAGATCTTTCAATTTATATCATATTTTTAATCTCCAACAAATCTATTTAATCACCACAACCCAAAACAAAATCACAGAAGTCCCTGCAAAAAAAAATAAAAAAAAAATAAAAATTAAAAGATTAAAAGATTAAAAAAAAATAAATGAATTTCTTTGTACTTCTTTTGATCATTTTTCTTCAATCTCTCCAAATCATATTTTAGCAAAAACCATAGGTAATTTTGGAGAGGTTGGGAATGGAGAGCTACTAAAGATACCCAATTATACAAGGAATTCTAGAGTTGGCAACGGGTCGGATAGGGTCGGGATACACTTCCCATCCCTGTCCCTAGGGATTTATAATCCTCATCCTGCTCCATTCCCCATTTTGAAATATCGGGATCGGGGATCTGGGGATCGGGTCCCATGACAAAAAAATTTCCATCTTTGATTTTTAATTATTGTTTTTATTAAAAATCAATTACATTTTTTTGTATTATATTGAAATTGTAAATATTTTAGATAACAAATTAATGTTATATTATTTTATTTATTTAAATTAATAATAAAAATATTTTTTTATTTTAAATTTAATATAAAGTTAAAAATTAATTATATTATGAAGTTAAATTAAAAAAATATAAAAGGCTAAGCTACTGTTTTCTAACGTTCTTTTTTTAAAAAATATATATATCACAACTAAAGTTATAATCTAGGATTATATTTTCAATTATTAGAATATTTTTTTTATTTCAAAATTATATAATTGATGTTTTATGATTTTGGTTTATATATATATATATATATATATATTAAAAATAATAAAAAATTATTCGAGGTGGAGTTGGGGGTGGGACGGTGATACTGTCTTCAATTCGGGGTTCCGTTTTATGTCTCCAGTCAAACTGAAGATCCGCCACTCCGATTTGAAGATCCGCCACTCCGATCAAAGCAATATCTGCAGGGATTTTGGCCAAGCCTATGGTACCACTAATATATTCAAATAAAATAGAGATAGTATAATTTTGATTTTAAAATAAAAAAAAAAAAGATTTATTTATGGTATAAATTAAGATTACACACTCCTAAAAATTACAAATACATTTTCTACTATATATAAATATTTAAACAATCAACTTCAAAATATTTTTTTTTTAAAAAAAACCAAAATCATAAAACATCAATTATATAATTTTGAAATTAAAAAAATATTCTGATAATTGAAAATATAATCCTAGATTATATGATATATATTTTTCTTTTTTAAAAAAGAACGCTAATTGATATATGGAGGTAGAAGATATTCATCTCAACCTCCTTTGCCTAACCTAAATTGGCATGCCCTACTCCAGTTAGGCCAGATACATGCACAAAATACACATTTGTTCAGTATCTTTAAAAATTATTAAAATCTTATACCATTTTTTTTTAAAAAAAACACTGAAAAATACATTATAAGTAATTATGATTTGAAAAATGATTTCATAAAAGAAATTTTATGTATAATTTTCAGAGAATTTATCGGTGTGTACCTCTAATATATTTTTATCTATTCAAATAAAATAAAATGGTATAATTTTGATTTTAAATAAAAAAAATATTTATTTATCGTAGTACAATAATTTAAACTAAGATTAGACTCTCTTAAAAATTACAAATACACGTGGTTTTTAAAGATTTTTCTACGTATATAAATATAAATTTTTAAACAATCAACTTCAAAATATTAAAAAAAATAAAAAAACCAAATCATAAAACTCCATTTATATAATTTTGAAATAAGAAATATTTAATTGAAAATATAAGCCGAGATTATAACATTAATTGTGGTAATATTTGTTTTTTTTTTTAAATAACAAAAGTGATATATAGAGGTGGAAAATTCAAATCTCAACTGCTGTAACTTATTTAAATTGGTTTGACTTGTTCTGAACCTGCATACACAATTATTAAAATCTTATATCATTAAAAAAACTGAAAATACATAATGAGTTAGGATTTGAACAAAAATTTGATAAAAGAAAATTTATTTATAATTTTCAGATAATTTATCCACCATGTATCCCTAATATATTCTTATCTATTCTATTCAAATAAAATAAAGATGCTATAATTTTTATTTAAAAAAAACATTTATTTATCCTACCATTAGGTCCTCTGTAAGATTACAAATATATGTTGTTTGTTACAGATTTTTCTACCATGAATAATTTTTTAAATAATTAACTTATAAAATATTAAAAGAAATAAACAAAATCATAAAACATTGTATAATTTTGAAATCAACGCAATATTCTGATAAGATCAATATCGTTTTTTTGAATCTCCAACATAAATCTATTTAAGTACCATAAACACAAAACAAATCACAGAAGTCTATGCAAAGAAAAAAAAGGTTCCTAAAAAATAAATATGAAATTCTTTGTTCTTCTTTTGATCATTTTTCTTCAATCTCTCCAAATTTCAGCAAAAACCTTCAATGTGGTTAATTATGGAGCTATTGGGAATGGATCTATTGAAGACACTCAAGTAAATATGAATTTAATCTCTATTTTGTATTTTTGTTTTGGGTTTGGTATTTTTTCCCCCTTTTTTATCTATCTTCATTTTAATATGAATGTTTTAAATAGGCTTTTCTTGACGCTTGGAAAGCTACGTGTAATTCTTCAGATTCTTCTCCTATAATGACGGTTCCTGGTGGCAACTCATTTTTACTTCAACCTTTCACTTTGGACGGTAGCAATTGCAAGTCTACAAGTATTAGCATTGTGGTTTGGATTCTTTTCGAGATTTTTTTTATTTAGTTAATGTTATTATTATAAACTTTTTCCTTATAATTTTCTATTTAATTTTCTTCTAAAATCTTTTTATATCATTTACTATTTTTTGTTTAGTTTTCTTTAGGACTGAATGATAGAAAAAAAATTGTTGTACAAAAAAATAGATTTTATTTAAACTTTTTTAATGTTTTGAAAGCTATTATGAATGGTTATAATTTTTTTTTTCCAAAAATGGCTTATTTTTAAAATCACAAACACTAATAATGATGGTGGAAGAGTTAGTATTCAATAACATATTATTTGGATCTTTTTAGGTTACAAATAGTTTTTAATGATTTTTTAATTTAGACTTAGATACTCAAATCCTAATAACTATTTTTCTAGGGTTTGGCTAGATACTCGAATTATAATTTTAAAAGTGGGGTTTGGTTGTATTTAAAAAAAAAATACTCTTGAATATTCTAGTTTTTGGTTGGATACACAAATTATAATATAAAATTACTTGTATATTACTATTACTAATACGAATATTTAGTTTGCCCACATCTCAACCTCCCATTAAGTGTTATATATATTGGTAAAGATCCTAACGAATTACACATTAATTATTATATTAATTTGTGATCTTTCTAAAATTTATATAACCTATTAATTTTGTTTTTTTTCTTTCAAATTAGATTGATGGAGAATTGATTGCACCAAAAAATCCATCAGCTTGGAAATATAAGGGAAAAGAATGCCGCCAATGGATTTTATTAAAGCATATGAAAGGTCTTGTAATTAAAGGTTCTGGTACTATCAATGGTCGAGGAAATACTTGGTGGCATCTCTCTTGCAAAAATAAAAATAAAAGGGTATATTTTCTTTTATCTTAATTAATTAATTTATTAATTTACTTTTGAGTTATTGTCACTTTAGCAATATTTTAATATTATACCTTTGAAATTTAATAAGAACTTTTTGTTTTTTTTAAATCTTTGGCAGTGTTGTAGAAGAAAACCAACGGTAAGTAATATTTGATTCCATTTTTGTTTTTAATGCTATCTATGCAAAAAGAAACATTAGATTATATTTAATTCAATCTTAATTCTGAAAACATAAATTTTCAGGGTCTAATTTTGGAACATTCAGAAAAGGTGCACATAAAGGATCTAGCTTTTAAAGATAGTCCCCAAATGCATATGGCCATCGAAAGATCAAAATATGTATATGTTAAAAACTTAAACATTCAAGCACCAAGTGAGAGTCCTAACACGGATGGAATTCATATCCAACATTCTCGAAAAATCGTTATTAGTATGTCTAATATTCGCACAGGTAATAGACATATCTACCAAATTATTCAAATATAATTTGTCACGTGATATGTGTAGTGAGATTAGTGCAAAAAGATGAGTAAACTAACTATTTTGAAGGTGGCAAAATTTTCAGGAGATGATTGTATTTCAATTGGGGATGGTTCATATAGAATCAACATCTCTAGCATTGCCTGTGGTCCGGGACATGGCATTAGGTGATAATGTTTGATTATTTATCCCTCAATTAATTACATTTAACATTTTAATTTCTTATTTAAGCATACAAATTATTTTGTTTTGTTATTGATTTTTTTACCCTTTCTCAGTATTGGAAGCCTTGGTAAACATGGTGGACATGAAACTGTTGAATTTGTCAACGTGAAAGATGTAATTTTTACGGGTACAACCAATGGAGCTAGAATAAAAACGTGGCAGGTAATTATTTATTATATAACCCATAGTTTATTTTAAAGTGAACCAATTTATTTATAACAATAGTAAAATATTATTGTTAGTTATAGACCATCTATTAGTATTAGTGATAGATATATATATATAAGTAGATAGTGACATTTTGTTATAGTTTTATTATTTAAATCAATTACTCTATAATTAAACAACTATATTAAAGTTTGGGGTTGGAAATCTATAAATTAAATGCCTTATTTAAAAGTTTTAAATTTTATATATTTTGTACTTAGACCATGGGATGTGCATTTTGAATGGCACCCATTTTTGTACATTCCAACAATTTGTCTAATCATATAATTTGTCACATAGAAAATTACTCTTTTTTTAAATATTTTAATTAGGTGATATTTGAGTATATCCCAAGATGCTCATCCCTATACTTCCACTTTCCATTACTCACACCACAAAAATAGTTAAAAATATTTTAAAAATAAATAATAATAAGGGTGGTTTTCAAATATATAGCAAGATTTCAGAATTGGCAATGATAGATAGACACAAATAGAATTCTATTTATGAAATTTTGTTATATCTTGTAAATATTTTCAACAATTTTACCATTTGAAATAATTTTTTTTTTATAATAATTTGCCTCATGTCACATTACGATAGGACGATTTGGTGGGATACACAAAGATTCTCCGAGATGCACCTAAATATTTGTCATTTTAATTTATTTTCATTTATGTGATGCTAATCTAACTCATAGAGGTGAGTGCATCTTATGATATATCTAAATATTTGCTCATAGGAGATTATTTGTTACTAAACATATTTGCTTGAGTTAGAGTGCTTTCTTTTTTTAACTTAATTTTGTATTGTATCATTTTTTTTCTTTTTACTTTTCAATTATTCTTTGTATCTTTTATATTTTGAGTAGGAAAGAATGCTTGTCATTGCCACGTGACAACTATCCAATAAAAAATTGTCATGTGCGAATTTTTTTAAAATAATTTTTTTTGTGTGTGTAAAGAGAGGGGAAGCATTAGAGCAGAGGGATGTAAGAAAATGAGTGTAGTCAGACTATACCCAAGTATTACTCGTTTTCGGCCCAATATATCTCGATTATTATTATTATTAGTTGATATAGTTTATGGTAAAAAGTTATGATTAATTTCGTAAATAATTGATCATATGTGAATAGGGTGGGAGTGGATATGCAAGAAACATCAATTTTGAAGGCATAATTTCTCGTGGCTCATCAAATCCAATCATCATCGATCAATTTTACTGTGACCACGAAAAGTGCAAAAATCAGGTAATTAAATCTATTTGGTAATCATTTTACTTTTTCTTTTTGTTTTTTAAAATTAAGCCTATAAATATTATTTCAACTTCCAAATTTCTCATTTCTCATCTAAAAAAAAGTAGCATTCAATAAGTGTCTTTGTTTTTAGAATTTGGCTAAGAATTCAACTACTATATTTAAGAAAAATGCAAATTATTAAAGAAATATGATGAAATAGGCTTAATTTTAAAAAAAAAAAACAAAAAAACTAAATGGTTACCAAATGAGTCCTTAATAATTATTATTTCCATTCTAAATTTCTAGGTTAGGATCATATTTTATCGATCAATCTCCAACATAATTTTCGAAACAAAAATAATAAATTTATTGTTGTTGCAGACTTCAGCAGTAAAAATCAGCAACGTAGTGTACAGTAAAATATCAGGAACATCAAGGAGTAAAATTGCAGTAAATCTTGCTTGCAGTGAGTCAGTCCCTTGTAGAAATATCTTTATGAAAGATATTGAATTGGGGTCTATCCATGAAGATGAACAACAGATCACATCATCTTATTGTGGAAATGTTGTTAATGGACTTATGGATGGAACTGTAATTCCCACTGTTCCTTGCTTAAACCCAATGAGTTGGTAGATTTTTCTGGTGTATTTATATATATATATATGTTTAAAGTTTGTTAGGCTTAGCATAATGTTTTTTTTTCGTTTAACAATTGTGAAAGTGAGAAATCGAATTATCGAGAATTGATTGATGGTGAAGGACTGGTTTTAAATTAGGTTTTTAGTTAATGACTCATTGATATTGATGTTATATAACTTTAGAAGGATTATTATCACTTTGAATATAATTTAGTAAGATATCTTTTTGGAAAGTTTGAGCTTTGTTGATTTTAAAAAAATATATCGTTTAACACTTAATATCACAAAACGTTCTCATAAATTGAACATTTGTCATTCAAAGTAAAGTGCTAAGAAGATTTTTAATACAATGGCTACTCATGAATCGCAATCTACTTCTACAAATATTAATACAATAAGGTCGTATGATTCATTAAGTAAAGTTAATATATTAGAGTTTAGTAAGTTTGTGTTTGAAATGTAGAGTTGTAGAATTTTTCGATAAATATAAAAAGCAGAGAAAGAGGAGAAAGTGAAGTTACTCAGAAAAGAAGAGGAGAAAAGAGGAGAATATGTAGTCGGTCAATAAATATAGTGTTTACTATTAAAGTTTTAGTTGATAGTGTTTACTATTAAAACTGAGTTGTTTAAAGTGAATTATTTAAGAGTGTATTTGGTTTAACTTTTCAAATAGTTAATTGTGAATAACTTTTTTCAAACACATTTTTTTCTTCAGTCAATCAATAGACCCAAACTCAAGTGTAAAAAGTGTTTAATATAATTTATGAGTTAAATGATAAATTGTCTCCAAACTTTCATAATTGTATCTATCTTATTTATGTATTTCATGAAGTTGTAAAATTTTGAGGTTAAATTATAAAAAATGCCCTTGAAGTTTCAAAATTTTCAAAAATACCCTTAAATTTTAAAGAGTTCAAAAAAATACTCTTGCGGTTAGTTTTAGATGAAAACCGTTAAAGTTTTGTTTCAAAAATACTCTTGCGGTTAGTTTTAGATGAAAACCTTTAAAGTTTTGTTTCAAAAATACCCTTGAACTTCCAAAATATTTCAAAAATACCCTCAACTTAATAAAAATTCAAAAATACCTCCCTCGTTAGTATTTGTTTGAAGTTTTCAGTTCGAAGAGTACCAATTTTAATATAAATTATATAGATATCCTCATTTTTTTCCACATAGGTACTCTCATGTTTCTCTTAATTTTCCAATTCTTAGCGTACACCAATTTTCTCGGCAAAACCAAAATCAAAATCAAAATCAAAATTTTAAGTTAAAACATAAAATTTCAAAATTTCAAAATCAAAATCTCATCTGAAACATACCACAATCAAATAATCAGCCTAAATTGTATTGGTTCTTAGGAATGTAGTATTTATTTTAATTCTTAGATAGGTTATTGAACAAAAGAAGCCATTGGGACATTCTAGATGCAATTCAGGCTTAAATGGAGCAATTAGCAAGCAACGGAAAGCAAAACGGTGAAATCAAGCAACGAGAGGCAGCAAGCATTTGTGGCGCCGCAACGCTCTCCATTTGATATGCGCACATGAAGATGCACTCCTTCCAATTTGCTCCAAGGCATTTCATGAGGGGCTTCAGCATTGGTATAAATTGGTATAAGCTAAAAATGGGAAAATTAAAAAAAATATATGAGAGTACTTATATGTACGATAACTAGTCAATAACTTTTTTATTTGACTATTTATCATTTTGGTAGGTTTCAAGAAGAGATTTTGATATTGAAATTTTGTGAATTTTGTGGTATTTTATGTTTTAACTTAAAATTTTGGTTCTTGTTTTGGTTATTGAAACAATTGGTGTAAGCAAAGAATTGAAAAATTAAGAGAAATATGAGAGTAACAATATGAGAAAAATGAGGATATCTATATAATTTATTTTAAAATTGATTCTTTTCGAATTTAAGAAAACTTCAAACAAGTGGAAATATTTTTTAATTTTTTTATTTATAAAGTCATTTTTGTCATGAGGAATTCACGGTTTTTGTTCAAATACTAATGGTAGAAGTATTTTTGAACTTTTATTAAGTTAAAGATATTTTTGAAATGTTTTGAAAGTTTATGAGTATTTTTTAAACAAAATTTTAACAATTTTAAAGGTATTTTTGAAACTTTTGAAACTTTAAGAGCATTTTTTTTACCGAAAGTGTAAAAAGTTCAGTGCATTTTTTTTTATAATTTAACCAAATTTGAATATTTACATGCCTTTGAAATTTAGAGTCATCTATCATATACAAAATAAATCTTTCATATCTCACCATTCAAATACAAAATAAATATCTTAACCATAATTTTTTTTGTAATATATATAATTGGACCCGACCAACCCATCAACCATTATCAAGTCAGTATTTAGGTTAGAGATTTTTACGTAAATTGTTATTTTTGGATCATAATTTTTAAAAATGTATTTTCTTTTCTATTTTTTCAATGAAGGCTTTTTGTAATTTTTGTGGACGGTTTTATCATTTTTTTTAATTTTCATGCATAATTGTTTTTTTGTATAATTATTCCATTTTTCTTTTTTTTTTCTTTATTTTCATTTTTTCCTGATTGAATTGTGTGTAATTATTAATTGAGCCACATTTTGTTGTTTTTTGTATATTGTTTAATGCCCCCAAGAATGATTATTCATATTCTAATGCATTTTTAATTACTTTTTGTTTAAAAAACTATTTTTAATGATTCTTGCTTTTACTCTTCTATATCTCTCTTTCATTTGGTAATAGAAAGGTTTGTGTGTTTTTTCTTCATTTCTCGATTTTTGCATGCATTTTTTTCGTTGTCTTCATGCATTAGTTATCCTTTTCCACTCGTCTTCATCTTCGTTTTTAGCATGCATTTTCTTCATGCATTCATTTTTTTTTTCGATTTTTAACATTTTTTGTTCGTTATCTTCATGCATTAGTTATCCTTCTCCACTTGTCTTCATCTTCCTTTTTTGCATGCATTAGTTTTTTTTTTTTCGATTTTTAACATTTTTTCGTCTTTGTCTTCGTTCTTTTTCCCTATTTTTTGCAGATTTAATATGTTGTTTGAACGTTCTTCATTAATATTGGAATGGGTTAGTTTCAAATATTAAAATGTTCAAATGTTCAAATGTTCATTATACATTTTACTTTTTTTTCTCATTGATTTTTCTGTTATTTCATTTTTTTTTCTGTTAGTTTTGTTTTTTTCTCTGTGTATACATCATGTTTGTACAATATATACTTTGGTGTATATTATGTATACATTGTTCAGTTTGTGTACTGAAAATGATCATCCTGAAAAATATGTTTTTTTATGTATTACCTTTTATAGGATATCTTACTGCTCAAAATTTATATACTGGGGTATATGATTTTGTTGTATCATATATGTATATATGGCATATGTGTTATTTCAGATTTTTCATACTAAGGTATATATTGAATGTATTGTTATATTTGTTTGTATACTAAAAATGACCGTTATATATGATATAGAAGTTTTTTAGATAATCATTCTGTACTTATGTCTTATTATGTACTATATTTTATAGGTACTCTTACTGTTCCAATTTTATATAACAGTCGTTTCAACGAGAGAGATAATTACATTATTGATTACAAAGTAGCTGAAATTGATTTTCATGATCAAATGTCATTCCTTGAGTTTCAACAATTAGTAGTCGATAAGATAAGTAGTGTAGGAAATTGTGGTAACGTTGAAATTATTGCGTGTGTTGGATCTAAGGATTTTATTAAGAAGGATTTGAAACTTAGAGAAGATAATGACATTAGATGGTTGTTCTATCTGATTTCTAGTGGTGAAAATTTTGCTCATTGATTGTTGTTTTTTCAAACAACCTATCAATAGTCTTGGATGGTATACATCCCAATGAAGCTATAAGTAATATTAATGATGATGGTGGTCATTATTACGAAACAATTGATTTCTTGAAGATTTCCTAAGATGTGTTGTTGAATGTTATACGCGTTATTGCAATTAGAAATAACTTTCAATACCAGGCTGTTTAATCAAATAAGCAAGTTTTGGTACTTAGTTTTCCTGTCAATGGATGTAAATGGTCGCGCCGTGCTCGTTAAATTAGAGATGATGGGAGTTATATGTGGATAATTATAAGTTTTGATCATGAGCATTCATGCTCTTTGGATATTGTGTTGACTGGCCATAGACAAGCATCATTTTCTGTTATTAAGGAGTGCATCAAGTAGAAGATTAGCATTGATGGTAGTCATTCGATCATGCCTAAGGCTATAGTGAATTATATTCGAATTGAGCATGGATTAGACATAACTTACCAAAAGGCTTGGTGTGCTCGAGAAGCTGCTTTGAATGAAATTCGAGGATCACTTGAAGAAGCTTTCAAGATGATTCCAACATTT